>NW_018407049.1:188962-226922 GCF_002113885.1 Mizuhopecten yessoensis | reverse complement strand
AGTTTGTGGGGGTATATTGACGTAAGTTTAAGTTTATCATGGGTACTGATACCAATAACGGTTTGTGAGGATATATTGACGTAAGTTTAAGTTGATCATGGGTAGTGATACATTTGTAGCAATAACAGTTTGTGGGGGTATATTGACGTAAGTTTAAGTTTATCATGGGTAGTGATAGGAATAACGGTTTGTGAGGGTATATTGACGTAAGTTTAACTTCATCATGGGTAGTGATATTGACGTCAGCCTTAGGTTTACCTGGGTAATGATAGCAATAACGGTTTGTGGGGGTATATTGACGTTAGCCTTGGGTTTTCCAGGGTAGTGATAGCAATAACGGTTTGTGGGGGTATATTGACGTTAGTCTAAGGTTTACCTGGGTAGTGATAGCAATAACGGTTTGTGGGGGTATATTGACGTTAGTCTAAGGTTTACCTGGGTAGTGATAGCAATAACGGTTTGTGGGGGTATATTGACGTTAGTCTAAGGTTTACCTGGGTAGTGATAGCAATAACGGTTTGTGGGGGTATATTGACGTTAGTCTAAGGTTTACCTGGGTAGTGATAGCAATAACGGTTTGTGGGGGTATATTGACGTTAGTCTAAGGTTTACCTGGGTAGTGATAGCAATAACGGTTTGTGGGGGTATATTGACGTTAGTCTAAGGTTTACCTGGGTAGTGATAGCAATAACGGTTTGTGGGGGTATATTGACGTTAGTCTAAGGTTTACCTGGGTAGTGATAGCAATAACGGTTTGTGGGGGTATATTGACGTTAGTCTAAGGTTTACCTGGGTAGTGATAGCAATAACGGTTTGTGGGGGTATATTGACGTTAGTCTAAGGTTTACCTGGGTAGTGATAGCAATAACGGTTTGTGGGGGTATATTGACGTTAGTCTAAGGTTTACCTGGGTAGTGATAGCAATAACGGTTTGTGGGGGTATATTGACGTTAGTCTAAGGTTTACCTGGGTAGTGATAGCAATAACGGTTTGTGGGGGTATATTGACGTTAGTCTAAGGTTTACCTGGGTAGTGATAGCAATAACGGTTTGTGGGGGTATATTGACGTTAGTCTAAGGTTTACCTGGGTAGTGATAGCAATAACGGTTTGTGGGGGTATATTGACGTTAGTCTAAGGTTTACCTGGGTAGTGATAGCAATAACGGTTTGTGGGGGTATATTGACGTTAGTCTAAGGTTTACCTGGGTAGTGATAGCAATAACGGTTTGTGGGGGTATATTGACGTTAGTCTAAGGTTTACCTGGGTAGTGATAGCAATAACGGTTTGTGGGGGTATATTGACGTTAGTCTAAGGTTTACCTGGGTAGTGATAGCAATAACGGTTTGTGGGGGTATATTGACGTTAGTCTAAGGTTTACCTGGGTAGTGATAGCAATAACGGTTTGTGGGGGTATATTGACGTTAGTCTAAGGTTTACCTGGGTAGTGATAGCAATAACGGTTTGTGGGGGTATATTGACGTTAGTCTAAGGTTTACCTGGGTAGTGATAGCAATAACGGTTTGTGGGGGTATATTGACGTTAGTCTAAGGTTTACCTGGGTAGTGATAGCAATAACGGTTTGTGGGGGTATATTGACGTTAGTCTAAGGTTTACCTGGGTAGTGATAGCAATAACGGTTTGTGGGGGTATATTGACGTTAGTCTAAGGTTTACCTGGGTAGTGATAGCAATAACGGTTTGTGGGGGTATATTGACGTTAGTCTAAGGTTTACCTGGGTAGTGATAGCAATAACGGTTTGTGGGGGTATATTGACGTTAGTCTAAGGTTTACCTGGGTAGTGATAGCAATAACGGTTTGTGGGGGTATATTGACGTTAGTCTAAGGTTTACCTGGGTAGTGATAGCAATAACGGTTTGTGGGGGTATATTGACGTTAGTCTAAGGTTTACCTGGGTAGTGATAGCAATAACGGTTTGTGGGGGTATATTGACGTTAGTCTAAGGTTTACCTGGGTAGTGATAGCAATAACGGTTTGTGGGGGTATATTGACGTTAGTCTAAGGTTTACCTGGGTAGTGATAACAATAACGGTTTGTGGGGGTATATTGATGTTAGCCTAAGGTTTACCTGGGTAAGAATAGCAATAACGGTTTGTGGGGGTATATTGACGTTAGCCTAAGATTTACCTGTAGTGATAGCAATAACGGTTTGTGGGGGTATATTGACTTTTGTCCTAGGTTTACCTGGATAGTGATAACAAAAACGGTTTGTGGGGGGATATTGACGTTAGTCTAAGGTTTACCTTGGTTTACCTGGGTACTGATAGCAATAACGGTTTGTGAGGGTATATTGATGTTAGCCTCAGGTTTACCTGGGTAGTAATAACAATAACGGTTTGTGGGGGTATATTGACGTTAGCCTAAGGTTTACCTGGGTAGTGATAGCAATAACAGTTTGTGGGGGTATATTGACGTTTGTCTAAGGTTTACCTGGGTAGTGATAGCAATAACGGTTTGTGAGGTATATTGACGTTCGCCTAAGGTGTACCTGGGTAGTGATAGCACTAACGATTTGTGGGGGTATATTGACGTTAGTCTAAGGTTTACCTGGGTAGTGATAGTAATAACAGTTTGTGGGGGTATATTGACGTTTTCCTAAGGTTTACCTGGGTAGTGATAGTAATAACGGTTTGTGGGGGTATATTGACGTTTTCCTAAGGTTTACCTGGGTAGTGATAGCAATAACGGTTTGTGGGGGGATATTGACGTTTTCCTAAGGTTTACCTGGGTAGTGATAGCAATAACGGTTTGTGAGGTATATTGACGTTCGCCTAAGTTTACCTGGGTAGTGATAGCAATAACGGTTTGTGAGGTATATTGACGTTCGCCTAAGGTGTACCTGGGTAGTGATAGCACTAACGATTTGTGGGGGGATATTGACGTTAGTCTAAGGTTTACCTGGGTAGTGATAGCAATAACGGTTTGTGGGGGTATATTGACGTTTTCCTAAGGTTTACCTGGGTAGTGATAGTAATAACGGTTTGTGGGGTTATATTGACGTCAGCCTTAGGTTCACCTGGGTAGTGATAGCAATAATGGTTTGTGGGGGTATATTGACGTTAGCCTAAGGTTTACCTGGGGAGTGATAGCAATAACGGTTTGTGGGGGTTTATTGACGTTAGTCTAGGGTTTACCTGGGTAGTGATAGTAATAACGGTTTGTGGGGGTATATTGACTTTTGTCCTAGGTTTACCTGGATAGTGATAACAAAAACGGTTTGTGGGGGTATATTGACGTTAGTCTAAGGTTTACCTGGGGAGTGATAACAATAACGGTTTGTGGGGGTATATTGACGTAAGTCTAAGATTTACCTGGGTAGTGAAAGTAATAACGGTTTGTGAGGATATATTGATGTTAGCCTAAGGTTTACCTGGGTAAGGACAGCAATAACGGTTTGTGGGGGTATATTGACTTTTGTCCTAGGTTTACCTGGGTAGTGATAACAATAACGGTTTGTGGGGGTATATTGACGTTAGTCTAAGGTTTACCTTGGTTTACCTGGGTACTGATAGTAATTACGGTTTGTGAGGGTATATTGATGTTAGCCTAAGGTTTACCTGGGTAGTGATAACAATAACGGTTTGTAGGGGTATATTGACGTTAGCCTAAGATTTACCTGTAGTGATAGCAATAACGGTTTGGGGGGGGGGGGTAAATTGACGTTAGCTTTAGGTTTACCTGGGTAGTGATAGTAATAACGGTGTGTGGGGGTATATTGACGTAAGTCTAAGGTATACCTGGGTAGTGATAGCAATAACGGTTTGTGAGGGTATATTGACGTTAGTCTAAGGTTTACTTGGTCGTGATAGCAATAACAGTTTGTGGGGGTATATTGACGTTAGCCTTAGGTGTACCTGGGTAGTGATAACAATAACGGTTTGTGGGGGTTTATTGACGTTAGTCTATGGTTTACCTGGGTAGTGATAGTAATAATGGTTTGTGTGGGTATATTGATGTTAGTCTAAGGTTTACCTGGGTAGTGATAGAAATAACGGTTTGGCAGGGGGGGTATTGATGTTAGCTTTAGGTTTACCTGGGTAGTGATGGTGATGCATTATCACCATCACTTAAATAACGTGTAGGTGATCATGTATGTTGGCATTTGACCTTTACTGCAATTGATCGATCGATATGCTAGGATTTTAACCTACTGGTTGAGATGCCATTTTAAACATAACAGTTTCTGTTTGACAAAATCAAAACGAATCATTCTAAATCGTTATCTCATATTGATGACAGGATATGATTGATGAGATCATATTAACACCCAAGCTCAAAGAACTACTAGTCACTGTTCCTTATCCAAAGGATATATTAAACCACTGTAAATCTCACCTCAATAGTAGACAACTTTGTATAACTCTCTATTTATTAATCTGGTCGTGACCTGTTGTATATAAACCTGGGAACATCAATGTTAGATATAGATTCGCAATGGACCTATAAATTATCAGGGATTGAAAAAAAAATACTTTTGGGTTTCAGGCGACTTATCTTAACATTGATTTTATGGATGTATTTTACCTCGCAAACAACGATAACGATAAAAACGGTAATATAAGGCAACAGCATTAAAAAATGTTTACAGAAATCTATAGAAAAGTTACATCCAGCAGAATTGATGGTATATCTATGAGCACTACTATGTCATTTACTGTATTTAAGCACAAGAAGATTTGCAAAGGGCTAAATTAGGATCAATATATAAAAGGGAGACAACTGCATGTTTGACTACATAGTTTGTACGGTATGGAGTGATAGAAAGATATTGATACACAAATAGACCGAACCTTTTCAAAAAGAACATTTTCGAGAAGTAAAAAAACAAAACGGTCTGTAGTAATTACAAACCCAAATTTCACTTTTGATGAATAAATACGTCCCAATGTTAAGAAAACAAACAATATGGTCGTAGTAATCAGACAACTTCTTATCAATTTCTCAACAAACAAACCTTTACTTAAAAAAATATATATTCTCACAGCTATCTCATAGTCATCACACAGCCATCTCATAGCCATCTCACATCCTTGCCATAGCCATTTCACAGCCATCTCATAGTCATCTCACAGCCATCTCATAACCATCTCACAGCCATATCATAGTCATCACACAGCCATATCATAGTCATCTCACATCCTTCCCATAGCCATTTCACAGCCATCTCATAGTCATTACACAGCCATTTCACATCCATCTCACAGCCATAGCATATCCATCTCACAGTCATCTCACAGCCATCGCATAGCGTTGTCACAGCCATCTCACAACGATTTCACATTCATTTCATAGCCATCTAATAGCCATCTCACAGCGATCGCACGGTCATCTCACTGCCATCTCACAGCCATATCACATCAAACGCCCAAACAATCTCATAGCCATCTTACAGCCATTTCACAGACATATCGTAGCCATATAACAGCCATCTCACAGCCATCTCACAGCCATCTCACAGCCATGTCATAGCCGTCTCCCAGCCATCTCACAAACCATCCACTAACGTTGTGGACGAAGGCGGCTGGTTTATCAAACCACAACAATGTAAGAAAATTAGAGGAAATAGTAGAAATGACAGAGAAACAATAAGGAATAGGTAATAAGGATGGAAATATACCGGGAAACATTACGATGTTAGTGTATAGTTATTTATATAGACAATGCAAACGTAACTATCTATACGTCATAGTTTACATATGCCTTTTTAAACTTAGCCTGGTAAATCCAGATTAGCACATCGGCCATTGTGTCTATAAATAAGAGCACTTCCAAGTAACGAAAATGTATTGAGTCACTTGACTTAAATACAACCACTCTGAGGTGTGTATTGCTTGTAACCACAAGGTGAAAGTCCATTTAGCTATTTGAATCAACATGAGGATGAAAAGGAAAAGTTGTAATTTCAAAATAATCATCAGTATGGATTATTGTGTCGTTGTGAACACTATGCTGAAGTCAGTGAATTACAACAGTAACAACATGTTTTCTTTGACAATTGGCTAAAGTATTCAATTTGTTAAACATATTATCAGCAAGTGTTTATAGAAAGCACTGAAAGGGATACATGTCATATCGGATACCTTCAGGGAGAATCTCAACCGTGCCTCACGCCAGCCTCATAGGAGAATCTCAGCCGTGCCTCACGCCAGCCTCATAGGAGAATCTCAGCCGTGCCTCACCTGCCAGCCTCATAGGAGAATCTCAGCCGTGCCTCACGCCAGCCTCATAGGAGAATCTCAGCCGTGCCTCACGCGAGCATCATAGGAGAATCTCAGCCGAGCCTCACGCCAGCCTCATAGGAGAATCTCAACCGTGCCTCACGCCAGCCTCATAGGAGACTCTCAGCCGTGCCTCACGCTAGCATCATAGGAGACTCTCAGTCGTGCCTCACGCCAACCTCACAGGCGAATTTCAGTCGTGTTTCGAGTAAGCCGCGCTGAAAAAATTGCACAAATATATAGTCCCGTTGTCCATGTACATTCCCATCATGGAACATGAGCCTGTGCCATGTACATGTAGAGGTCTCTCAGTCTTCTGCAAAGATGGACAGATATTTTGGTCCTCTTTGTCTATATCAACGACCATACTTGTTGTGCTGAGCCTTTTCACCTTTCCCCAAGTGTGAGTAATTTATAATTTATAAAAAAATATGTAACCATACAAATACATGTATTACCTCATATTTGTATTAGACTTGCTGATGTCTCTCTTGGAGATTCTATGGGTTTTTATAAATAATCAGTCTTTCTAAAGCAAATACATAATTTATTTCTTCTTCAGTGTACATTTATACATTGTTTCTGTTTATAGATTTTATGCGCCAGTAAATGTATCATCTATTGGATTTACATTCAACGTTTGTTCTTATGTCTGCACATACAATGTTTATTCCTATGTATGTATACGAATTAAAAATATATGTCGATACATTGTTTTAACATTTTAATGTAAGTACATACAAGGCATTTTCATAGCAATTTTTGTTCTCATATCTTCTGTATTTGATTTCCTAGGTACCAGGGAAAGAAATTTACGGAGCAGGAGATCGTCTACACGACTGCTGTTTTCGCCGTGTGTCTGGTGACAATAGCAGCAGCCATCACCTGTCGAATGTACGGTCATAAAATGGTAAGGCAATTGTACAGTGTTATATTTAAAAAGTATATTTTATTAACAGATAACTAACAAGAGAATACAGATGTGTCAACAAAACAGTATAATTAGAGCACAGCATGAGTAAAGGACAGATTTATATGGAACCCCTTGAAAAACAAGGAGATTAAGACCAGATGTTCCGAAAGGGTAAGCGTCTTATGCTCCACCGATGACCACGCATTGTATGTGAACCAAATCTCTTAATCTCTAAGTAATGTCAGTCACCAAAGGGAAAACATGGGAATTGACAACGAAAACAACATGGCACGCGTATATGCATAATCAAAACAACAAACGTTTATAAATCACACAAGAAGATATATCCAAATGAAATCATGATGGCAACCGTTACACTTGCATTTCTCGAAACATTGTGTTGTATATTTTACCGTTAGAAATCGACATCTATTAAAGAAATAATGATATTCGCATATCTAGAATATAAACAGCGACATGACAACGTCAATGTAGGGGAGCATGTTCTTATTATCAGGAAAGGGAAAGTTGAAGATAGGAAAAATCGAAATCGTCCCGCTTACCGTACAGCTTAGTAGTAAGCCGTCCCTGTTAGTAAGTTGATAGTAAATATCGAGGAAAAACTGCTGATGTAGAAGAGTCAGTTGTGGTGTTAATTTCACGTTCAGGATGGTATATACGATCGCCATAGCCAAACTTTCTTTTTTATTTTAAGACAGCAAGTGTCGGTATATGTGAAAGTATATAGTGGATATTATATATGACATTATATAAGTAACATATGTCGAAATTTATGTGTCAGATACTTTACTATGTAATTAGTGACCAACGTGAAGGTTAATGCACCACAAATATGGGAATGGGTTGTGATAAACCGATAAAACGGATAAAAAAACCAATATGATTTATGTTTGTTGGAGTACAACTGTCATTGTTTACCTACAAACTGTTTTTATTCATTCTAGGATAAGACAACCACAAAGGGCGGCAACAACAAAAACAACATCAGAAGGATGATGCATAAGTTAAATGGTAAGTGCGAAAAAACACTGCTGCACCGGCCACGACTGGAACGAATGTTCCTTGTTCATTGTAGCCAGGGTCTGGTGGTTTCACACCTGAGTCGTCAATATATATTTTTAAATCCGAACTTTTAATTAATACATGAAAAAACGTTATATAAAACAATCGCTTAAACATTTATCCAGTCAATCTAGTTGTAACAGCATACATATCGTATAACATTACGTAACGAAAATTAAACGTATTTCCTCAAAACGTAAAAAGTAGTCGAAAAATTTTGCTTATCAATGTGACTATAACTTTGCAACAAAAAACATCAAACTGGAATAAAAGTTGGCACGCGTGGAAGAGGGACGAGTTATTCCCCATTGTTGATAAATTGAAGCATAGCATACGTAAACGAAAACTGTATCAAGTAAGGGGTTTATTAAGCTTTGTCATTTGCAGTAATCTTTGGCTACTTTCTTTGGAAATCAAATGGCTTTATTTTATAAATATACGAATTTATTTTATTATGTGTGTCCGCAGGAACCCGCTCAATGATAGTTGATAATTTATTTTTTAGTACATGTGTATGCTTATAGGTAACTTTTATTCGTAGTTGGTAGTTGATATTACAGTGTTTTATATACGTCATTATAGAGCTCTGTGCTGGTATCTTCCAAACCGTCCTGGGAAAACAGAAGAAGAGGACAGTGCTTGCTGAAGTGACCGTCTATCAACGATCGTCTAAAATGGCGCCAGAAATCGCAAGTAAGTCATCTTACTAATAGCCTTAAAAATACTACGTGTATTTCCCGTCAACATGTCTCGTGATGGGGAGGATGAGGAGGGGAAACTTTGCAGCCTCTCATTGTAACACGGCGGATATCGTAATTGATCTACGCCAAACTTGGGCTTTCTATCTCTGTTTTGTATGTCTCCTTGTCTCTCCTGAAACTAACATGCCCATTGTACATGGTATATCTGTCTAGGCTGTACCTTACATGGCGATGATATTTATAACATTGATGTATTTATACCGCAGTAACAATTCTAAAAAAAACCAAATTGTGACGAGTTAGTATTTCTGGTTCTATTATTAGAACGCGAAATACAATTAATATCACGTAATATCTGGGACGTTTTTATATATTTGGCTGATACAAATGTATTTGAGGATCGTTTTGGTACACAAACGTTACATAAGTTGGTTTTGCTTTCCTTTTAACTTTCATTACTACTTGATACAAAAGAGTCAGTTATTATATCTTTTGAAAAATATATGCATGTTTATCCCAAAAAGTGTGAACACCCTGTTCTCTTATGCTAATTAACGGGGTTTTTCTATCACATCATAAAACGATTAAATCCGTTTTTCTGGTATAATGACTGGGCTGAGTTGCAAATTATGACGATCCATTATTTTGTGAAACGCTTTCTAAATAATCTAAAATTATGTTATTGTGGTTGTATTTTAGGTCCTGTTGTAAGTACATTATACATTCCGATGTCACCGTCAACGTTCGTCTGACTACATGAAGAGATTCCAATACTTGGTCGTCCGGTCAACCAACAATTTCTTATCCTTTGCAAAGCTTTGCATACTAGTTGCTGTCATGTTTTAAAGGCGTATATGAAGTCTGAGATGGATGGAGACACTAATTTAAACACACATAAGTCAGATATCATACGCCGTATGGGATTGTATGGCTGTGTCCGTATCACATGTATACGTTGATGTTACGTGAATATGATACACAACTGTGAATATCATATAGTTCGCTGGGTAAAGATGATATACATATTTTGTTGTTGGGTAAATACGATACTTTAATATAGATAATTTGATTGTTGGGTGAATATAATATAGATACATGTATTTGGTCGTTGGGGAGGTTTTTGGCAGTTGGGTGAATATAATATAGATACATGAATTTGGTCGTTGGGGAGTTTTTTGGCAGTTGGGTGAATATAATATAGATACATGTATTTGGTGGTTGGGGAGTTTTTTGGCAGTTGGGTGAATATAATCTAGATACATGTATTTGGTCGTTGGGGAGTTTTTTGGCAGTTGGGTGAATATAATATAGATACATGAATTTGGTCGTTGGGGAGTTTTTTGGCAGTTGGGTGAATATAATCAAGTTATTTGGTTGCTACGGGAATGTCTAGGATACATTGGAATCAATACAAGGTTGTTGGATAAATTTCGGTTGTTAGATAATATGTCTATTGTATAGAGGTAGTTCTATATAAGAGTCATATCATCCAATAATTATTGTACTTCAGTAAATAATTTTCAAAAATAATGCATTGGTTAATAGATGTCACGTGATGACCCACCAACTTCTTAAGAGGGTCAATATCACTTTAGAGGAAAAACATGGCGACGTCTATGTCCAGAAAATAAAAGTTTCACAAACAGTAATTTCCAAGTACAGTCTCGATGTTTCTCAGTCAATACAACATGGTAAGGTAATGCGAGTTGTCTTCCCTAGTTTATGTAAAATAAATGGAAAAGTCTTAATGTTACAACGTCAGTGACTGTCAACATGGAGCGGTTTGGCACACAGCAGAACTGAATACAAAAAATGCAAAATAGCCTATCAACAAAGAGTTAATAAAAAAACACGCTGTCATGTCTTTGTAGGATAAAAAAGCGGGAAAAGGTGGAATGCCCATTTCGAAGAGCATGTTTGTATAACGGTTATATGGAGGTCACCACTGACAGCTCTAAACTGTTTTCATTCCAGACAAAAAAGTTAAAAGATGCGATAAATTTGTATTCTAGCCGAGATTACAGAATTAGAATACGTAATGTATACATGATGAATCTTACTGACGTAGTGTAGCCAGTTATCATGCCATACAACACCAAGTCCGGTATTTACACAATATGACAATACAAGATGTTGTAGCCAGTACATTCGGCTAACCTCGGCCGATTCTACGTTGGAAGGAACTGGAATCGGGGCGAGGTGTTCCGAATGTCTAACTAGATGTAGATCTGCCGAGGTGTGCCGAATGGTAGCCAGTAGTCAAGACTCCTTTTTGGCTGGAACTTTATCGATTGCTATCTACTCATCATATCAACGAATTGCAAAAAGAAATAATACATTATCCCAGTAACAAAAAACTCCGTTTTGACCGAAAATCAACGGCTCTTATCCACTAATAGATTGAAATGAGAATATGTTTTAGCGCTATTTTACTCTATGATAATGTGATTTTATTATTCTGTCCTTAAATTCGTTTTGTCCACAATTGTTATTAGGTTCACATTTTCAGAAATTGAACATGTATACGGTATAACAACGAGTATGTCGTGCTGAACATATTAACTGCATATGAAGAATAACTATAAGTATGAAATGAATGCAATACAACAAGTACCCATCTGACGTCAGAGATTGCAGTCGTTTATTGCACGATAGGATCTTTGTCCCTCGTGCTGTCTAAGACATCATATGAACACGTGTGTTTAGCAGTATTTCATATAAATTACTGTGAACTACGTATTTTTGCGGTAGTCTTATACTTATATTCTCCAACAAATCAATTTACATTGTATTTAAACTGTGCGCTGTATATAGGCATATTACAATTATATGCAGAACTTATTCACCTATCAAGACTTTAAAGATGACATAATAGATACTGTAACGGTACCTATTTAACAGTAGTCTTAATTTAGCGCTTTTCGCGCTTTTTATGTTGTGCTAAGTCATCAATGCGAAATGAACACAGGGCTCATATTAAGGAAAATTCCGTGTCGCCAATTGGTTCTGGTATGAAAATATTGTGTCGCCAAACTGAGTTTTTATGTCGCCAATTGTTGACGCTCACACGACCTTCAGTGTATATTTCAGACAAAGGATTTATCAAGAACTAATCCACTATATATATTCATTCTAGTTTCTTCTTTTGTTTCATATGTATTATTAGCAGAATGCTAGTTCAAGAGAAAAACAGAAAAGACAACAGTGTATTCAAACTTCTATTATTCTCTCTCATCATCTGTAATACTTTATTTTCATATTTTTTTTTTATCAATTCAACAATGCTTTTTAAGGTTTTCAGACTAAACAATACTACATTTAATCTTCAATTCACTTTTATATCCCTTCATTATATATGGGGCAAAGAAGAAATTCCAACAGCGTGGGGTTCGTATCCTACGGACATACCTCCATTAGGATCCAGTGTTATATGGGATTTTACCGTCTATATTACTTCTTTGACCCATACCTTCATTATATAGGTATACATATTCAAGAAATAAATACTATTGACAATACTGTCTTATTATTTTGCTGAGCTACAAAGTCACTTATGTCCAACAGTTTAACCCAAAACCTTGATGCACATGTCACAATACTGTTATCATCATCTCATTGGGATTTATATACCTTTACCACGCCTGTCAATTTCCCGATTTGGGTTAAAAACCTATCATCTTTTTGGGGGAATGGTTTGAGGTCAACCACTGGGCGTTTGGGAACTTTTAATGTATCTAAAATATGTACTACTAATTAACATCTAGTTGATGGCAAGAAAACAACAAAGGATGAGTGTCTATAAGGCCCTTTTTTGGCCCCGGAATATTCGGATTTTCACCTCCTTAATTTGTTCAAAGATGTCCTATTGTATTACATGTGCAAGAACTAAGGTAAAAATTTGACCGAAAGTGGGTTTTGGGGGTACCAAAAGGGGTAGGGTAAATCACAAATATAATTTGCTGTTTTTAAAATGAGCTTTAAATCCAAAATCGTACCATTTCTGTTTTTAAAAACATGTGTAGATTAAACAAGCATATTTGAAAGAATGAAAAATGACAGAAATGAAATCGTCAATTAAAGATTGTTTATATAAAAAGGAGGATTAAGTCAGGGGGTTGTTTTAGGTGATTTTTCAAATGAAAAATGTTTTGTTTTCTCAATAATTTTCTTTCTAATTTATATTTTGGGTTGAAATTTACAACTTTGCTCATTGGAGTTCACTTACGTAAAAAGCATATTCACTACACACTTTCCTTTTGTTTTATACTGAGTTATGGCTTCTGGATCAATCTCTAACTATGCAATTTCAAATATCTCTCAGTCTTAAGTGAATTAAAAGGTGCAGACCACCCTTTAAACGCTATCAAGGATAACTTACAAATAAAAAATGGCGTTTGCAACCACAACTACTGTAAAATGATTGATTTAATATTAAGTATCCTAGCCTCAAGGAAAGTATCTGTTTTAATCGTTACAGTTAACCCATTTCATTGTTTTATTATTTGTTCTGCCTGTTTCAAAAATTAAGGGCTAATTGAACATAAAAGTTATTTTGGTATACGCATACAACTTGGCATAGATATTAGTTATATGATGATATTTAATTTGTGAAAGTTCCATACTTATCCCACAATGCCTTGAGTGAACTCAAATGAGCAAAGTTGTTAATTTCAACCCAATATATGAATTAGAAAGGAAACTATTAAGAAAACAAAACACTTTTCATTTGAAAAATCACCTAAAACAACCCCCTGACTAAATACTCCGTTTTATATAAACAATCTTTAATTGACGATTTCATTTCTGTAATTTTTCATTCTTTCAAATACGCCTGTTCAATTTACACATGTTTTTAAAAACAGTAATTGTATGATTTTGGATTTAAAGCTCATTTTAAAAACAGCAAATTATATTTGTGATTTACCCTACCCCTTTTGGTACCTCCAAAAACCAACTTTCGGTCAAACTTTTACCTTAGTTTTTGCACATGTAATACAATAAGACAATAAGACAATAAAACAATAAGACATCTTTGAACAAATTTAGGAGGTGAAAATCCGAATATAACGGGGCCCAAAAAAGGACCTGTGAGACACTCATTCTTTCCGTCAAAATAATTAATTAATCGGACAAATTCATACAAAAAGAAAATAATTTCGTTGTTCAGAATCGTATACTTTGACATTTTTACTGTTCAGTCAAAAAAGCACAAGATACGGTTTCCACCATGTGGGTTGGGACCCATTTGTCAATATATCTTTCCAAAAATTAAGTTTTCAAGTAAGTGTCGCATCGTAAGGAGAGAACATAAGACTTTAAAGCCTCTCTTTATGCTATTTCAAATTTCGGAAAAAAAGGGTATTTCGTTCAAGTTAGCCTAATGGTTGCCCCATATTCACAGATTTTCTGCTGGCCTACATGGAGGTTGATATTGTTTGTGTTTGAAAGCTACATTTGTCTCGAATGTAAATTAAAAACAATCACATTAATTTAGAAAATTTGCCATAAACCAATATTGCTATTGGGATTATAATTAGATAATAGTATTTTTCTATTTCTGAAAAGGTAACCTACGTCAATATCTTCAACTTTAAAATTAGTGCTCTTAAGTCATATTCATAGATCCATATGTTGCAACGTAGTTATTCCGATTCAGCGTTTTGGCAGATGTTTATTTGATTTACCCATACACAAAAGGTACATACATTTCGTTTTGTTTTGTTTTTATCCTCAAGAGGATGAAAATGTTTTTTTCCTACAAGGTTGGTTTTGGACAACTTTTTTTGTTATAATGAGGATGTTTATCAAGGTTAAAACTTGACTTGTTCCAATAAGTTCTCTGTTTAGGTCATTTTGGATCAGGACGTTCTGACTAAATGTCGATAGTTCAAATTGAAAACAACGAAATGTTTTAATGTGACAGCTCGTATACCAAACAGATAGGTTAATGTAGAGGAGACGGCTGATTGATAGGTTAATGTAGAGGAGACGGCAGATTCATTACAATGTAGATGTTTTAACATCATGTATTTTTTTTCTAACTATTATAATTATTTTACATCAACATTATCGCCAGACAATTGTTTCAGTACTACAGTATTAAAATCATTTTTCCAAATATTTGTTTGTGATAGTTTTCTTTTGCTGCTTACAAGAGTCATATAAATAAAGAGTATTTGCTTATTTTCATTTGTTTTATATTTTTGCTTTTCCATTTTTTGTCTTTTTTTGTTTTACAACATTCCTTGTGATTTCATTGTAAGTTACCAAACCGTCATAATAATAGTCTCTATCAGGATTCAGAGAGTCTGAGAAACATGGCATTAAAAACGATTTGTTTCGTCGTCAGGAAACTCTACTGCACACAGTCTTTTAAAATGGACCGGTGTTTTTCGAGGTTGCGGTGACGTTCCCTTGTCGTTTTGTTAGTGGTAGAAATTTAATTTCCTGGAAGATTGATTCCAAGAATTGAACACAACAACTAACGTTTCTTATGGAGTAGCATTAGACCAAACAACCAACAAACAGTCAACTTAACAACGTCCGTATCTTGGGTAAAAAGATTTTCATCATAGTCTGTCTTAGCGAAAACCTGTACATTTGGAAGACCTGTAAGAATCGGAACCAGACATGAAATATAACAATCGAGTGTTTATGTAGCAAGTTCATTAAAGACAGAACTATTGGTCTTTATTGGTGTTTGGTTTAACCATAATCTATGATAAAGTCATTTTCCGAGGAAAAATACTGACTCTATTAGGGTTATTTTCCGAGGAAACTGTTATCTTAATGCTGTTCGAATTTTCCTTTCTTTATCTAATAATGTTGTTGTCGTCACGCTATTTTTTCCAGAAAATTATAGTGCCTTCGTCAAGTTTGTAGTATCCCGAAGTCACGGAAATGGAACATCTACCAAAATCGAACAAGGGACCTAGCCAATCGGTTTCCATGCACGTATCATATGATGTGTTCTTATTTCACTTTCGATGAAACGGGATGACATATATTATTGCACCATGACTGTCCAAATGTCATTCTCATATTATTGTCCGCTTCAATCTCAATATATTTTTATGAAAATTCAAATAGGACTGTTTAATGACTTAAAGAGTTCAAGGTCAAATCTTAGTAATACAACGTACCACTGCCGCGTCTGTACCCGGAGGTTTAACTCATTCACTCCTGAAATTCCATAATAAAGTATTCCAATCTTTGAATTGGAAGAGTTTAAATGTGTCTGCAGGGATGAATAAGTAAAGATCATTGCAAGGAATAAACATCGAATCGTAATCGTGTCTTGAAAATATATGGGGTCACCTGCCCGACCACGTGTTTTTTCCCCGGGTGCACCAGGTTCCTTCCCTGTGCGCTATCATATTGGCCAACTAGAGTGATTAATATAAGTTGAAGTAATTTGTTTCATCGTTGTTGTAAAAGAAATAGTTTCTATTTTAAATCTTGTATTAACACACGCGTAATAACTTCACAGACGGGTGTATCATAGATCGACTGTCTGTGAAACACTGCTGTCATATCCGTAAGGCTACAGCATGGTGTCAAATGGCAAACCATTGAATAACTCGCTAGTAACAAAACTACTTAAAACTTAATGAAATGAAGAGGAGAACATGCTTCACAAAACTTTAAAGAACATCAACCATGGGTATTCATGTGCGCTATTGATGTGCATTGTTAGATTTACAAACATAAACTAAGTAAGGTTGGGTAATAAAAATTAAAGATACTCGTCAATATTCGTACATTTAAGTGAATGAACAAAACTAGTGTGTATAATCAGCAGTGAACTGGTGCGAGATATTTCTGTAACTTATACAAGACAAAAACAGGTTGACGATTTTCTCCGACGAGGCGATGCTAATAGACCGCCATTAAAGATTCAGACACAATGTCGTAAAACTTATTTAAAGATCATTCGTGATCCTTAAGTCCCGTCAGTGGGAAAGGACAAAAGCAGAAATAGAAAGCATTCCGGAAACAGCTTCCAAAATATCTAAAGCGGTAGCGCGCTAGTAAAAGCTAAATTTAGCAATAACGGCCATATTTAAACGGTTAACTTTAACATGGATTCATTAATATGTATTAAAACTGTCTTGATTAGACCTCCAGCTGAGAGTTATAAACTGTAGACTTTGTAATGTCCTTCATCATACCTTCTGATGTCGTCGTAAGGTACATTCACAGAATATCACACGGTAATATGATAATGACAATCGAGTATGACTCATACGTTCGAACAAGAAATACCCAGCACAATGTTTTCTTTTACGGGTCATTTCGAGTCAAAAAGCACTAGAAATAGACATTCACAAAAATTATTACATCAAACTCAAACTTTAGAAATCTCACACAACTTTATATTCAATGATGGAACCATTCAGTATAGAGGGAGGATGGGAGGGGGAGGTATCCGTACTAGAGATCCAGAACATAAACCTAGTTCCGGTCTCTACACAGACTATAAATTATTAGCTCTCTTCGTTCGTTGCGTCGTAACTTTATAATGTTTACCATAGTTCAAAAACAGCTAACAGAACCACTCATTATAGGTTGTATAAGCCTTGAGTAATCCAAAAGTTAACCAAACACAATACATTAAATCCTTCTGAGCGAAATCTTCTCGCTCACGCACTCACGAGCTCGTGTATCGCACAGTAGTCTAAAGATACGGAATGATTAACACTGGTTAACCGGAGACGCGTATAGATTAATGTTCTCCAGCCTGTGGTGGATCGCCGAGAGACTACAGATAGAACAGCGCCAATCAGTAGTTGGTTTAGACAAACGTGCTACACTTCAAACCAACAAGCCTTTATTTCTTTTTCATTGTTCGTGATGTAATGCCAAACGAGCATAGCTTCACTAGCGAAGACGGTGGGGGGAAACAAACATCGCTCTACCATCAAAGACTGCGGGGGAAGAAATGTCTCTCTCACTCTACCATAATAAATACAATATACTGGGTATATGACAGTGGAGGATTCGGGACTTTTGAAAGAGGACAGCTTTCGAGAATATTGGTAAACTTCTGAAAAATATCACAGAATATGCAAAAAGTTACCGTGAAAATAGGGGATTCCTCAAAGTCCATCACCGAATGTAGTTTTTATATTGATCAGTCATAATTAGTTTCACGATATTCTTTATTGTAAATTATCCTAGACTGGCTTTCACTCTTTTGATGAAATATAGCATACGATAATGTACCGAGAACAGCATGGTTGTCGAGCTGAAGCGTTAACTCCGATAATGTCCTTTATTGCCAACTAGTTTATCAGTACATACACTTTTCTCACGTAGATTCACACTGCGTTCATATAGGTCACCGTATAGTCGAAAGATGTTTAAAACTCCATTCTTGACGAATTCACATTCTAGCTACGACAAAATATGTTATGCACAACATCATTGAAAGGCGATCCTGCCTCTAAAGTATCGATGCAAAGGATTTTTTCCAATTGCATTCAAGCACATTTCAATGTTCGTGTTGTACTTTATTATAGGAGATGGTAAACGAACCCTTTAACATGTCTTACTTATAATCTTACAACCAGAACGGTAAACTGAGTGTCATATAGCAGGTTTTTTTTTGTATTTATTGTTATAATTTTCGTTATACATTCATTTTCTTTATTGTATTATGTGCATAATATTCTTTTGTGATTTTATGAAGAAACAAACTACTATCTATTGAACCGTCGTTGTGGCGTCCCATGTAGGAGCTTCGCACAAATCTTCTGTCACACCATCTTTGCTTTGACCAGAAGATAAAACTTAATAATTAAGTTTAATAGCTCATAACAGACGCTTTTGCTTTCTCAAATTGTCTTCAGCTCTACAGCTTGAGATATAGGCGATGATTTATTTATGACCAGAGTACTGCCCCTTGTCTGCAGCTTCCGGCGTAGTTGTAAGTTCATAATGATTTACCCCGAAAATAGTGACATTTCCTGTCCAGGAAAAGAACCGATAAGACCTGTACAGGCGCGGTTCGGCGTATAAGTACATCAATACCTCGGTATCCATAAGACATGGAACTGTGATACGACTTGGAATGAGATGTTTTATTCGTTTTCCTGCTACTTACTTGCACTTTTAGTGTGAATGTTTTTGTGGAGTGGCAAATCCGAAAATAGGAAAATTGGAAATTTCGAATAACATTTTCCTAGCGACCTGTCAATATGTGTTTATTAACAGTACGGTAAAAAGGTATGCTTGATGAAAAGATTTAAGTCGAACATCTTGTCAGTATTAGCGATGATACATTTTCCTCAATTGGCCACCACGTTACGTAAGGAAAGCAGAGTTGTTGATTAGAGGAGTTGAGTGCAGCTTTAATCAGTTCAATCGGTTGGTCATTACACCGATTGTATAGGGGTATAGTGTAAACGACCAACTTGTATCAATCGCGATTTAAAATGTCAGGACGCATTCTAAGGTTATCATTTCTCCTGCATGCATGAAGAAACTTGCGAGTCATGTGAAACCCAACCACAAACATAAGATGATGTGTAGTATATCGAACCTAGTAGATGTGGCAGACCCTAGTAGATGTGGCAGACCCCGGTAGATGATATTTACAAAATGGGGAAGGGTGATACAGCTACCACCACTCCCCTTCCCCTCCCCTTCCCCTCCCCCTCCCCGACCCCACTAGAAGCTATCAGTTTACAAACTTAGGTAAGCGTGAGGTAGATCACAGAGACTTTACAAAGGTAATCTTGGGACGACAATATACTTAATTTAAAAAAACGCAGAATAATGCTAGACAAATTCCAAACAGTTTTTGTTTCGTTTGATTTTATGGTATTCTTTTAGTTCATTTATTAATTTCGATACTCTGTATGACATTTGTGTATTACGTTTAACTCCATGTTTTACCTTTTGAGTGGACATTTTGTTAAACCCCCTCCTCCGCCAAAATAAAACAAATTAAAACGATAACATTTTACACAATATCTACAATGACAGCGACCGACAGACACGTCGATATCTGAACTGTCTGACAGGAATCCAATCAACACTGACCAAAGCTTCAACTTCGGCTCGGACCAGTGACCAGAGCCCGGGGCGAAGAACGTGCGGTCAGTGAATCTCCGCCGAGAGTACGCGTCCGAAGACAGCTCATGCAGACAACATAAGGAGACAGTACATATGGTTTTACAAGATATGTCAGCGAATGTCTGTATACGGTTACTTAGATATAAGCAAATTAGAAGAAATTATTAATCTTCCCCGAGTGTTCTTCCAAGTAAGCTATAAATAAGTACACATGTCACAAAGCTTTTGATGAATGGGTCAGTAATAACAATACTTATCGACAATAGGGTATATGATCATCTTTCCCGTATAACGCGAAGTTTAGTCAGACTGTCGGGCTAAAATAAACAGTTTTGATAGGCAACCCGCGTTGCTTGCAGGTATTTGTATGACGTCATAATGAAACATAAAATGTAAATTCCATTTACACACGCTATGCAGAGACCAGAGTAGAGTGGGGCTCCAATATCTACCCAGAGTTGTTGTTTCTTACAATCATTAGCTGAGATTGGTGGGAGTTATTATTCTGGACACTCTGCTCCGTCCAAATGATGACGGACGTATTACCTCGAGTGTTTACAGGAATCTAAATATTGCCAATCCTCTGTATTTCGAATAACAGTTCCGTTTTTTTTGGAATTTTTCTAACTTGGAGTTTTTGTTCATTGACTATGATAACGAGTATATATACGACATAAATCTATGGTTGGTCCTCCTAAACTCATTGATGATTTGTGTATATGGTGTCACTTGCACTAATATCGACCGTAAAGGTTGTTTAAACAAAACCTACTCTTGTTAGTTTGAGTTCAAATTGTATTTACGCTAGTATATACCTATTACCACTAGATTGTAATTGTCATTGAAAACGTATAATGCGAAAAGACGTTGATAAGTTGTAAAAAACTTGTGTCTAACTCCTTCGTACTTTTGGCAATAAATATATTTAAACTACTGGCATCTACGGACAGAAAATACTGCTTTTGAACGATGTCATCATAATAAAGGGATACTCGACGCATTACATACTAGACGTATTAAGAAAACATACATTGTTTAGTACAAGATCAATACAGATACACAAATTGGTCATTCCAGGAAAATATCTGCAGTTTTCCTATGTATCTTTACTGATATTAGTTTTTAAGTTTCGACGGTCCGTCAAGCTATGGACATTTTGCGAGAATTTACAATTCACTGACAGTGCTTGCTTCGCTTCACTAGTGACAGGAAATTGGATAGGGAGACTCTCAATTTCCCCGAGAAGTTCCCGGAGACTAATAACTCCAGAGATGATAGATGCTTTTCCGACACGGGGGCTTTCTGTACATACTGCGCCGTAGAAGTTAAATACGAGGTGGCCTGATACTGTGGACCAACCAAGTTATAACTGGGATATTATTTTGAACTTATAAAACACGGAATATCTCTTGCTACTATACAACCTTCGCCTTCCGTGTGAAATATTAGTCCGAATCATTGTACTGTAACCGTTCAAATTATATATAATATGTAATAGCTACCTTCTACCTATCGGTGTGATGGGCATTGTGGGTGAGATCGGGATGGGAAACAAAAGCCTGGGAATTTATGTGGACAATATCTAAATACTTTAATTCACTATTCATGAAATAGAAATAGCATAAATAGTATATATGATAAGACTTTTCCCACGTTGTAATTGGGGAACAGAACGATTCATTCTCGCACCGGGCCAGAAGAAATGTAAAAGCTTCAGATGGCTGAATCACAAATATGTATATTGTATTCCTATACACTGCTCAAATAAGTCGTGCTAATTGATATTCATAAAAGAAAAAGGTTTACAGAAGCAATATTGTTGAAATCTTTTGGGAAACAGGTACACAACGCCATTACAATGAGCGTGAAGTCTTAAGTCCTTTGAGCGTGTCTGGTATCTACAGCAGCAGGTATCTTGTCTCTCCACGCCACGATAGGCGAGGACGAAAAGGCGTGGGGGGCTATTTCTGTCAGGTGTTAATCGATGATAACTTACTGTAGTCTTCAGTCTGTCAATTTAGTCCGACTTGGCTTCAGAGTCACATTTCGCCATCAACAGGGTTATCAAACCGATGGCAGTTCTATCGAACAGGCCAGCGTGGTAACTACTGCAATCTGTACAATCGCATAGACTGAACGGAGCAACCATTTGAAAAGAATGCAAACTTTCGGGACGTAGGTTACACGTTTCTGGTGTAAGTCTGCTGAGCTACCAGTGTCACTTCTGAGTCATCATCATGTAACTGCCGTGTCCAACATTGGAAGACAATATTGAATCGCATAGTTTTTACAGTAAAAAACTCTATTTTTAAAAAACTTTTCATGTGAATTTTGATTGAGAGGTGCATTGCTGTAACGATTTCAGGCACTCAAAGACTAAAAGAACAACGGGGGATGTACCTGTTCTTTATGCAGAGCCGTACGGATTTATTCGGAAATAGATACAACTGGCATAAAATAATCCAGGTATTTAAACATATTTTTATAGTGAAAAAGCAATGCAATTAGTATATGGATTTATAACTGACAAAAGCATTTTCCATATAAACATTACTTCAACAGTAACTTTGTTATATTCGAAGTAGTCTTGGACTTAGCGTTACCTTTGAAGAGTTGATGATAATGTGGACAGGACTATATCTAGCTGACGAAAACCCTTTGTGTCATTGTCTGTGATATTTTAAGACCGATACACCTTTGATATTTATAATGCAAGTTTTCCAAAGCAGGTTTATATGACCTGAAGTGTAGTTGAAGCAAAAACGATCCATGTGTTTTCAAGTGCGTGTCATTAACAGACAAACAGACGTGTTTGTATTTTATGGTTCTGTTATTGTAAATTATCAATGATCGTGCTGCCGTGGAAAGTGTCTAACACGCTGTTTTCTGCTGGTTTGAATTATACGGATTTCCGGGAATTTTACGACTATTGGAAACAATATGGAATGCTGCATCGTCGGAAATAGAGCACTGAATTGTTTTGGAGATGCAGTTTGAACTACAACGCCTGTGTTGTCGGAAAAAACATATTTGACAATTAACTCAAAGGGCCACGGTACAATCAAATAATATCGAGCGGTTTACACCTAAAAGTAACTTTTTTCAACAACAAAAAGGGGTCGTTATATTTACTAAAATTAATTTCTTCAAATAAACGCTTTCAACTTCATCTGCAGCGTCTTTATGTCTTCAGTGCAAGCACAAGTTTGTGTAATTGATTTTAGTTGCATTTAACTTACTCGTTGTTTCGTGGACTTTCATTGAAAATCGATTTACATTTCTGCCTTCTGTGTGAATGATAGACGACTTCGTTGAACAGGAAGTGACGTACTACATCACAAGGCCAGACAAATGAAACGTGTGTTGCTATATCTTTTAACAAAATATGTACGTTCTTGCCCTTCGTTATGAAACTTAGTTATATATGTATTGAACATGTCAAAAAATATGTGTATACCACTCGTGCACTGAAGAAAGAGTATCGTTATTGGGATGTTGTCCACCGACAGGAAAGAGTGCCATTTGAAATAATGACTTACAATGTGACAAGCCACGACTCATAAACACGGGAAGCTTATATATTGTTTCTGTTGCCATTATTATTGTTTGGTTTCAAAAGAGAAACATTGACGAGAACACAAGAAAAACTTTTTAGAAACGAAAACATAATTGTTGAGTTGTGATTCTTTGAACTTCCTGAATTTCCACCGGACATAACGTTAAAAGTATAGATACTGACTAACGGAGAAGTCTCCATCAGAAATAGGTAAGTATATATTGCATTAACAATAGATAAAGTTGATGGAGTGATAATCTGTCCGTTTATCCGTCCAAACTTAGTTTATCCGGACTGTCCGTTGTACAATGTAACATCTGAGATTATCCGGTCTGTCCGTTGTACAATGTTATATCTGAGATTATCCGGATTGGCCGTTGTAGAATGTAACATCTGAGATTATCCGGACTGTCCGTTTTACAATGTAACATCTGAGATTATCCGGACTGTCCGTTTTACAATGTAACATCTGAGATTATCCGGACTGTCAGTTGTACAATGTAACATCTGAGATTATCCGGTCTGTCCGTTGTACAATGTTATATCTGAGATTATCCGGATTGTCCGTTGTACAATGTAACATCTGAGATTATCCGGACTTTCCGTTGTACAATGTAACATCTGAGATTATCCGGACTTTCCGTTGTACAATGTAACATCTGAGATTATCCGGACTTTCCGTTGTACAATGTAACATCTGAGATTATCCGGACTGTCAGTTGTACAATGTAACATCTGAGATTATCCAGACTGTCCGTTGTACAATGTTATATCTGAGATTATCCAGAATGTCCGTTGTACAATGTTATATCTGAGATTATCCGGATTGGCCGTTGTAGAATGTAACATCTGAGATTATCCGGACTGTCCGGTGTACAATGTAAAATCTGAGATTATCCGGACTGTCCGTTGTACAATGTAAAATCTGAGATTATCCGGACTGTCCGTTGTACAATGTTATATCTGGGATTAACCGGACTGTCCGTTGTACAATGTTATATCTGGGATTAACCGGACTGTCCGTTGTACAATGTTACATCTGAGATTATCCGGACGGTCCGTTGTACAATGTAACATCTGAGATTATCCGGACTGTCCGCTGTACAATGTTATATCTGAGATTAACCGGACTGTCCGTTGTACAATGTTACATCGGAGATTATCCGGACTGTCCGTTGTACAATGTTATACCTGAGATTAACCGGACTGTCCGTTGTACAATGTTACATCGGAGATTATCCGGACTGTCCGTTGTACAATGTTATATCTGGGATTAACCGGACTGTCCGTTGTACAATGTTATATCTGGGATTAACCGGACTGTCCGTTGTACAATGTTATTTCTGAGATTATCCAGACTGTCCGTTGTACAATGTAACATCTGAGATGTTGTCACGGGTTCAGGTGTTTCCGTTTAGACATGGTTTATAGTACAATGTGTATGCTAGGTTGCCTTGCTGTTCTTTCGCTTAAGTGTTGCCCTCTCCACATACGTACACAAGGAGCGATTAATTATAGGACTATATGTATGTCTTGTGTCACATTGACAAAAATGATGTCAAATCATGTGACACCAGATGTAATGATAACGCTATAAATACAACTCGAATTAGGGTGGTTTATATAGATAATAAGATTTACAATTACAGCGGCATTGTTTCTACCAAATAAGATGGCATTCATAGTTCTATAAAAGCACGTGGTCTGATTATGACGATTTAGTTCCATTGTTTATCATTGTCGGTAATTATTTTCGTTGTATTGCCGTTATTAAATACTTGGTTTACTTACCCTTTAGGTATACATAGCTGCTTTGGTATAGCTATGGAAGCTTTAGAAAATAGACTATTCAATCCTTATTTGGTTAGCAATCCACTATATATCGAATAACAGTAAGCGATAGAGCGCATGTTTAGGGTACGGGCATGCCAATGAACCCCGTCCGTTATTTCTCTACGTAGGCTTTTCAACATGTTAGAGAACTCAGCATGAAAGCAATGTTTAACATGTTTAAAAAACACCAAATATGACAGCAGAATGAACCGGAGCTTGTATAACTTCCACTATTCTGTGGAACCATGTCAGCCTAAACATGTTTCTATGTACCCAACAAGATATATACAGTAAGTAAATGTTTAAATAAACATTTCAATGAAACCAATGAGCATAATTTGAAATCAACACTTCTATGAACTCAACAAGTCTGTGAAATGAACGTGCTCCCAGTGATAAGGTATCATAAAGACGAGTGAAAACAGTCATTGTACGCTTTAGACGTGTAAGTGAACCTCTGACATTTTTGTAATTTTCTGTGGGTGGGCTAAGTGCCAAAGTCACCTTAGCCATTTGACTGGTGAAGAGCGTTCTAGAGCTATTTTTGCACTTAAGAATGTCTTTCGGACCCACACAAGGTTTTTTTAAGTACTGAACTAGGTTTTCTTTTTTTCGGAAGCTGAACATTTCCATGGTTTTATTTATTGTACCTCAAGAAAATCGTTTTGAATCCCGGATCATCCGCATACTTTTCCTGAAATTTGATAATTAACAAAAAAATCGTATACAAAACTTGAATGAAGAAAACAAATACATTAAAACGTTTTAAATGTCTGACGAGTCAGGCTTTATATGTGGGACCGTTTAGTAACAGCGAGGTTATCCGATATGTTGAGATGTTTTGTTACGTATGTTTTAGAGCAACACAGAACATCCGTTATGAGTACATAGCAATAAAGATAACGTTTATTTCAAATAAACATACAGTGTAAAATGTGAGCAGTCTTATATAGAACTGCAAGTAACTCTCTTAATATAATCATTACTGGATCGCATTGAGTTGACATTTAAACTTAAATTGAAAAGCATTTTTAATATGTGACCCTAGTGTGATATTATATGGTATTATATGCCCATAGAAGGCAACAAGGGAGGGTTTTGCCTGACATCAGTCAATATGTGCGACTGAAATTGGGCCGAAGTAGGAATTACAAAATGTGTCCACCAAGACGGACAGACCGAGAAAGGGACGAAAGGTCGTTGATGAAAGGATAAGTGACTGGAATAATTACAATGTGTTAACGTTTCTCAAGAGATGCATGTGCTATTATTTACACCGACGCGGTCCGGTACCAGGTCAGTCAGGTAAGGTAAGTCATTATGCAGATTAAAAATCATTTACAAATTACTTTTTGATATTCTTATGTGTAATATGCGTCCCTAGATTTTAAAACTGAAAATAAAAAACGGGTAATTAAGTGATAGAATAATACCATATGGCTGGATATGATGAAAATTGATAACAATAATGATCAAAATGTGTGGTTGTAATTCTGTTAAGGGAATTACTTTAACTCTGTGAGAATATCCAGAGGTCAGCTGAACCAAAATAATCGTACATTAAAACACACAATATCAACAGATGTTAAGCGATAATATCCTGATCGTTACCTGATGTTATCTAGACAGACATGGGCTGAAATTCTTATGAAAACATTCTCCCTTAGATATGTATCATTGCATGTCGGCCTCCGAACACGTGTGTGATATAAAGGCCCACCTGTTTTTACAATATAAACACACTTCATACAGCACAACAATTCATGGTGAGGTACCGGGTTTAGGTTCATTCCGTGGAGTGGCGCCGTGAAATCACAGAAATGTTATCGGAAGTGATCATGACTACGCCCACTTTGTATGTAATTATTGATAAGTAACATTTTGTTTCATCAAATATTCTGCTGTGTAATTTTGTTAATATTCTGGAGGAAATCGATGATGAAATATACCACTAACTAGACTACTATTAGTCTCTGGAGTGAGGACGTAGTTATAAAAAATGTATGGAAATATGTTGAATTTTTGATATTTTCAAGGAACATTTTCACCGTCAAAAGGGTTTTGTATAGAAATACGAAGTGACTAGCAAACACGAAATAGACGGTAATCAATAGGGCGTAACAATGACGTAATTGTTATATTGTTTATATTTATTTATAGAAATACGAAGTGACTACCAAACACGGAATAGACGGTAATCAATAGGGCGTAACAATGACGTAATTGTTATATTGTTTATATTCATTTATAGAAATCCATAATTTACCCAAATCTGTAACATTTTTTAACTCAGATGTACACGTTTTTAATCTTCGCATACGTTTAAACTGCATCTGAACTTTTCATTGGTCTCTCTTGAAGGGTTTGAGTAGGTCTGACCTCTAGCCATACTTTCAAACTTTTAAAATTTGCAAGAGGCATGTAGATGAAATACCAAATATACCTCTCATTGACGTAAGATTAACCTTAGGAAGCATACATTAGTACATACAGATGTTGTATATTTGATGTCCAAACACATTAAGAACAGGATAAAATATTCAGAATGAAAACTATGTAACGGTAATTTCCGGGCGTTATACTAGCCTCGGGATCGAGGAGTATTATGATTAACTCATAACTGACAAGAAACAGACTTTATCCAGAATTCCAATGTCTGTATGTATAGCGTATCTTATCGCAGGCTCCGTATTATGTTAAAAGTTATCAAACGAGCTGAGTAGTTATTCAATAATCATAATTTGACATTCTGACACCTCCTATCGGATGTCCGCGAGTGAATTCCTATCCATCATGTAGACCAACACGACTACCGTCCATGTATGTAACACTCTTAGAAGCAAAACTACAGGTGAAACAAAATCTACATGGCAGGAAAACGAGACAAAATGCACAAGAACTGTCAGACAAAAATGCAAATGTAGGGCAACAAACATGCCTCGATATCCAGTTATTTAGCGTCCTGGCCTGTGAAATATGTTATATAGGGTATTGGATTGGTCCTGCAAATTGTTGAATGTGTGTTTAATCCCATCGAAGAGATATGCGGTCTCTCGCTTTTTGAAAATTGTTCTTCTACCCAATGATATGTTTTCGAAGGCTCAGCACTTCGCTCTCGAACGTCACGAAGATAGCTTGGCTTCAAGTGCGTTAATTTATCAGATTCTGGGTCTTATCGACTCCTTTGCAGTTGTAGTTCTTCTTGGATGCCACACTAGATCCTTGAAAAGTTTCTTCTTCCCAACTGGATCCCTGCTTACAGGGATTAAGAGGTCATGATTCCCTGAACCCAGTCGAAGACGGACTTCTGTGTTATGAGTACTCTTCAAGATAATGTTGGCATCGGGGACTGCGTCTGCACAGATCGTCCTACCATGACTCTGTACACAGATGTTTCTTTGACAGGATGGGGCACCTAAAAAGACGATCATATCGGTGCGGTTAGTGGTCCGGGGATCAGCTCTCAAGGTGAGGTCAGTCTTCTACGCTCTCTAGACTATTTGAGAGATCCTGTAGTCATTTTTCTGGCGAAGGACAACTCAAAAAGTGTTGCTTATATGAAAAAGCACGGTGTACCAACTACCAAACCTAAATTTCTTGCCCCTCCAACCATTTGTATTGCTGTACAACAATATATTTTTTGACAATTCAGGTCAACCATTTTTTTCCGTCTTAAACATACTGGAATATTATCTGTCAAGTCGTCGTAAATCTAGTTTAGCTTAAGCACTCTGTTTTCCTAAAGAGATAGACTTTACATATCTGTTGTTACAGCCTTAGACACTACCGGTAACTTGCTGACTTACGTTGTTCTGGTCCGGATTCAAAGATTTTACCGGTAGATCCCCATTCTGTGGTGTTGACATGGATGAATGTTAACGCATCCCCTCCGTCCAACTTGATGGGCAGGGTGCCGCAGCAGTTCCTTCTTCAAATTGTTCCGTTATGGCGGAGACGAAGCTTGGCTTCCAGTGCCGTATCCTCAGTGGTTTGTCCTCTGTTGGAACCTTTTAACTTGGGATCTGAGCAAGAAGCATTGGTCCAGGGCAATGCATCAACGTCCGTAGAGCCTGTACCTTCACCCATGGAGGCGTCTGCAGGAAGAATAGCTCATACAGGTATTTCTGTGAATATTTCAGGTCGCTATATCGGGAAATGACAGGGAGAATAGAAGATTTGTCCGGTCAAGTCGTTTGAGCAGGTAGTTACAAATTCTTGCGTTACAATGTACTTCGTTCATCGAATTCAACCTCGCGCCCGGAGTGACTGCTGGCTATCAGTGTCTTTACAGTTCGAAACAGACTGGAAATGAACACTACTCAATGCTCTTTGCTTTGGTCAGAAGTTTCAGGCCTGTTAGACTCTGAGTCAGGTGAACTGTCTCATGGGTCCTTTTGGCTGACTCTTCCGTCCTGAGGTCTTTGCCGTCATTCTTTGACGATCTGCTTTCTCTTTGACATATTGTAGAGACGCAGTGTGTGACTGTTCATACTACTGAGCATTACAACACAAAAAAGCATCCCTAGAGTGCTTTCCCGTCCAGCATTGTTTACTTGTTTTTTACGGTTTCTTTGGATTTGGGTAGCCTTGTTGAATTTGTATTTGGTTTCTTCAAAAACTTTTGTGATTATTTCTGAAAAGATAACGATTTCGCCTGTGAAACCAGTATTCATTTTATACTTGCCACGACGCTGGTTAGGCCTTTCAGAACAAACAAACAAACCCAGCAAAAAGAAATTAAAAGGAACATTTTGTTACTTTGATTTTGTTGTCATTAATACTAAAACATATCCAGATATTAAAGGAAAGTAACATTTTCCAGTTCGTTATAGACGTTTTATAAATAGAAGGTAGAGTTATGTCACTATTACTACTTCCAAGAAGTTTATGTATGTGTGACTTCTAAATATTGTCTCGTCTCTAATCACGACACAGGCAGCATCTCCGGCCCTGTCTAAATCGTACTCCACGACAAAAACAATGCCGGCCTACACAGTTTGTCGGATGACAGGGATTGTCTGACGGATTACTGTGTACAATGGGACTATGTTGATAAATTTCTGGTTTCAGCAAGTTTCCCGGTTTCACTGTATAAATGGTCTATTTCCGGACGACGTGAAGCTAGCCACGTGGCTGTGTCGTCTATCCCGGTTTCCGTACCTCTATTTGGCAGTGTTCCTGCGTGACGTATGACCTGTTAGTCTTAGCTAATAAATCTAGCAGCATATATGGCGTCTGGTACTGAAACTAGCATTGATTTCGGCTCTTCGCGTTTGCTTCCCAGTCCTGGTGTTCCAGGAAGTAGAGTTTGAATTGAAAGCATGCCCATTCGACAACTGAAAAATCCTTGTTTGTGTTTATACTTCTGCTTTGAATATAAGTAAAGAACTTTCTTTAAAGAACTATGTTTAAACAATTTATCAAATAGAGGAAGAGCTCTGAAGAGGAAACAAGCTTGTATCGTTAAGCTTGCTCTACCTCGGGACGGGGTTTATATCCACGTGTGTGTTTACACTAGCATTGGGTTGCTAAGTTTAATTGATGGTGTTGAGAAATTCATTATAGATGAGCTTGCCGTGTCGTCAACAATCAGTATACATTTACGGATACAGTCCTACTTTATAGACCCATTCTGCCATCTATCTTTATACCCACAAAAAAAATATTTTCTATGCGATTTCTATTTCGGAGCTAATACGTACGTGATCAGATGGGCGGCTACTGTTTGATCTATTACTACAATCGAACCTGCTAAATATATACATGTGCATAGCCAGTAAATCATGTTGCTAAATTGTATATATTCTTCCGAACAAAGTCGGTAATCCTGACAGAAATTGAAAAGAATGGCATACAATCTCAGCACGCAACTCCAAATATGACAAGAACCTCCGTTTTCAATATTTAATCATGTTTATATAGAGCTGCAGTGCTCGGGGATTGTCAGAAAATTAATTGTGTTTTGAGAACAGTGCATCAGTGCAACACAAAACGATAAAGTTGGTTCTTTTATGTATTTTCTCATACAATAACGTTTTTTTGTTGCATTTGAATATAACAGCAAAAGGCACGGTCACTGACATTGTAGGATATAAAAGTATCGCATGATATCAAAATTTGTTCCAAAAACAACTATATTGTATAGAAAAATGAATATAGGTACATTAATGAAAATGGTTACATTAATTTGTGAATATTGTGAAAAAGGCAAAATCTATTAAACAATTTAATGTAAAAACATGTAAAATGCTCTAATTTGATTATTGAGAGACATTACAGATGCTACAAAAGTATTTCATTCTTAGTTTGCTGAACATTTCGCACACATGTACATCGAAATATTTTAAGTTATGCAATTCCTTACCAGATTTATCAAAATATCTTGAAGAGAAAGACATTTTCGGGGTTGTTTTCCGACGTTATATCACTAACATATTTCAATGCTCTAGCACTTGAATTTGTACAAAATAAATCTCTTTTCTACTTTTTTTGTTTCTGGTTAAGCATCCGGAATGTTGATGAATCTTATATTTTTCATATTTTCAGGAAATGACGATGTGATGAGATGCGTGATAAAGGAAAATTAAGAGACACGTCCACTTCCGGATTCCAGGATGAGCAGGTGATGCCAAATGAAAATCACATGATTGATCAAAATGGCGACGATGAGCACGACCAAATCGAAGTTTTGTCAAGTCAGATTATATACTTGGAGGCGATGCCCCGGCCAGTCGTGCAAACTACAGAAGAGAAAAAGAAGGCATGCGAGGCTCGAAAAGAAAAGGAACGGAAGCGAGCGTCACGTGTGGTGGCCGCCATTTCGGTCTTCCTGCTCGCCTTCTGTATCGTCCTCATCAGCATTTCCTTCATGATCTCTGGTGACATCGACGAAATAGGTGAGTATGTCCATCCCGGTCGACGAGCCCAGAGGTGGAGACACGCCTAGTAGCGACCTATAAGCTTGTATGCTGCTTAATTGCTCTCGCCTCTGTAGTTTGTCACAGCATAGAGTTTCACAGAGTCATCAGAACGCATGCTACATGTATAACTCTTCTTCGTCAAAGTTAAGAACCATGACATGCAGATACTCAGCAGAGTGTTTAATCTAGACACGGGAAACAAAAGCTATCTACTTCTTCTATTAGACATTTTCCATTTTTTGAGGCAGTCCTACCACGGAGCCAGAGACGGACACTGAGAGTAGTAACATCAGGGAACATCTCAAAATTATTTTCATTTTATCAGTATTAAGGATTCCTGTCCGCTGCTTGCGACAAAACACTAGAGAACGATCTTTTAGTGCTCCTTACATCCCCTGATTTTCATTACTTGTACAACTGATAAACTTCTCTTGGCTGATCTCACCTTACTGGGGTTTTGTTTAGAAAGTGTTGTTTTTAAATTACGGTTTATACTGAAAACAAAGACTCGGTGCATGCTACAGTTGATCGCAGTAGTATCGAAATCCGAAAATAGCAGGAAACTGAATAAATTTATTCTTTTCTTCTATTGTTATTTTCCAGGAGAATAAACAAGAACATGTGTCAATACAGAAAACCACTCCTTTTACGTCATCATGTTTCTGTTGCGAAGGAACATTCGTAAACGTTTCTTTGTCACGAAGGGGTGCTAGTAAACGTCCTTTTGTCCAACCACCTCTATACAAAAATGCAAAGGAATTAAGTGACGAAAATGTGTGGAACAAGTACCTTCAGCTTAACGCTATATTCTTACATGTTCGCTTACCTGTAGTCACTCACATGTGCATCTACACACTCTAATATACCCTATACGCTACGTTCCATATACAATTATTTTTGAAATGACCCCTGTATTTGCATGTCTGGGTCTCTGTCTCCACGCTCCGTGCTAGGTCTGCCCCCGAATGAGAAAGGTCTAATGAGAGAGCCGCGGTAGCCGAGCGGTTGAGGCGTCTGACCGTCTGCGATCACTAGCCCTCCTGTCCACCACTGGGTTGCAGGTTTTTCTCCGGGTATTCCGGTTATCCTCCATCACCAAAACCTGGCACGTCCTTAGATAACTTGATATATAAAGTCTACCCTTGGTGTTAAAATATACCTTTCCGTGATAACCAGTCTTGAAAACACAAATGAAGTTTGACTGGACTTCGTATATCATCACATAGACTTGAAATTGAAAAAAAACATATGCCAGGACTCCCCGTGATAATCGATTTTGTACGAAGTGCAACACAAACATTGTTGGAGATAAAATATTTTGTATTATCGTGTATTTAGTGCTTTACAATGAAAGACAAAATAATGTATTACCAAAATTAATTTTAAAAATACGAATTTCTCGAATCTCAATCATAATGATTATAGATTATAGCAAATTAATATTTTAATGTATTTAATATTTTTTTAGTATTTTGGAGAGAGTAAGTTCAATTAAAAATTGTTAATATTGTACACCTGCAGTGTACGTGAGGATATATTGCATGCAAAGTGTGTATGTTATGAGTATTACACAATACAATCAGTTGTAATACAATGACTTTGAGTGGTCAATAAGACTTACATGTTTTATCTACACAGTGCCTTGGTGGGCCATCGATTTGGTCAATAAATATTCTAAAATCTTATAGACCAAACTGTTAAACAAATCATTTTCTTGGTTTTAAACACACCGCTCGCTCATGCAGTGATTGATGTCCTTCGCTCGTGGCCTTCGTATACTATATAGTTATTAGAAACAGTAGCCTTTCATGCAGTTTTTGTATGATGTACTCTCCCAGACAGTGGTTAGACATTCCCACACAGTGATTGCATGACTCGTGCGGTTTGCCACAGCAAGTGCATTCCCATTGTTTTATGGTGTGAAGTCAAGTGCCAGTCTATGTATAATTCAGTGGGAAAAAATGTATAGCGAATAAGTGTGTACGGAGGGGTGTCCTTCATAAACGAACATATGGGCCCTCCACACACACTACGTACCGAATGTTTTTTTTATCTTCCAAATCACTACTGGAATACTGAAAAACCTACCAGGTTTTGTAATTTTAATGAAATACTTAACTATATCAAACATATATATATATATATTAAATATACAACAGCCGCATCGTTCACATCTACATGTGGCTAACCTTTAAAACGGGGAAATGAGAAATGGTGCACGTGCGTTGTGTACCTGCTAGATGTAAAGGTAGCTAACTAACAGAGCTTGATTAAGTTCTAAAACAGAGCAGACTGCCTGATAAAACTGAGACCCGAACACAGTGTAAAAAGTTCCAGCACACAGTTTCAGTATTCTTTAAGATCGATTCTAATGTCAGGTTTGATAATAGTAACAGATGTGTTTAGTCGGTACCGACACCGCTACTATAAGTCACCCTGAGTCTCTGAGACCGTTGGCACGGTGCAATGTCAACGATTAATACGTGTACAACTAGTCTGGAAGTCACGTGACGTCAAATGCACGGTCAACTTGCATGTAAACATGTACGTATTAAGTTCGCAAAGTTCGACAATACGGTGCTTCGAAGCGGTATCCAAATATATTTGCCGAAAGATAGTGTGTTTTACCATCAAACCTTTCTCTTTCTACTTTTCCGAAAAAGATCGTAATTCCTGCCAACTGAAAATGGAACCTTCAAAGTGCTTTTAACTGATTGTATTGATCGAGCTTCAGTGAAACGCTTAATGATAGGATACATGCAGCTATATCTTCTCTGCAACATTATGTTTTGATTATTTTCTATGGAAAATAGGGAAAATTGGCTCCAAAAAGAGCCTTCGTATGTTCTCAGTAGATCAGGTGTACAGTGTGGGTGTGTTGTAAATGCTTCATGTTGCTGCGGCCAAGACTTTATGTCCGAAGAAAGACTAAAAAAGGATGGATTCTGGAGTAAATGGTGATTATATTTCCCGAGGTCGAGTGTTAACAAAGTAATGATACCAGCATAACACTTCCTTCTGATTCATCTGTTTTGTGGGTAACGCCCTGAAACTTTGTTGTTTATGCTGTTAGCGTAAATATCTTTTATATAACAAGGCACTTTCATTACAGACAAGATATATATATATATATATATATATACGTATAGTTCCTTTTACTGCATATATTTTCTTTTAAAATACTAAGGAGCAAATGCTTTCCCATGGACGAGAGAGGCATAGGAGCATTACTTGGAGAGAGACATCGTTTGGTATTTTCTGAACAAGTTACTTACACCACCATCCAGGGATGTCACAGAATTATTTGTGAAGTTAATGGTTTTGAAAACTTTCCCTGAAAAATATTCTCAGACGATTACCCTGAGACTGTAATCGGATTCGATGTTTGTTACATGGAGAAATTGATGCCAAGACCCGACACCGCGTTAAAACAGATGTGTATAAATAGACCTGACCGTACAGTTTAATTCTACATAACTGTAAGTGTATCTCAATCGCGAACAGTGTTTGCATTATACGTTAAAAAGCATCGATGAAAACAGATACTTGTCTTCGAAAACTTAAAGAGCTTTGTCAGAGTTGATAGTGATTGCCAGTCAGTGCTTTCGGTAGATGTTTATGGTTTCGTGTCTTAGGATTATTTTCTCACGTTCACGTGTTCAATGAACAATGTTTGCGTTCATGAGTCTTAAGAACAATGTTTGTGGTCACGTGCCTTGAGAACAATGTCTACGTTTACGTTTAGGAACAATGTTTGGGTTCACGTGTCCGAAGAACAGTGTTTAAGTTCACGTGCCCGGGAAACATCATTTGAGTTGCATGATTGATGTGACTCGGAACGTAATTGATGCATAAATGTTTTATATGAGATTCACAACAGACACAAAGAGATAGAACAATGGCATCGCTGTTTAACATGTGATGTAATTATCTGAACCGAGATTAGTGATTTACAAAAGTCCCAGTTAGAGCAGGGAGGCTGTGCGTTCGTCTGCAATTTTCCATCGAAATGATAAAGACTTTACCGTTCATACGAGAAGTGCAGAGCATTGAGTTTCTGTGTATACGACATGGAAGACTAACATGATATTCGTTTGCGAAACGTGTGGAATTGTTTCAGGAATCAAAGACTTGTGCACAACAATGCAGAAGCAGAAACATTTTTTAATAAGTTTTTCAAAATGAACTATCCTCGTTCCTGTTTATGAAGGGTCACTAGCAGAAGCAGACAGAAATTTATCAAAAATGAAACGTGATATTTTACAAGATGACCCGGATGCTATCGAAGTATTGTCGACACAAACGTTTACTTTGGAAACGCCAAATAACAACGTGCAATCAAACGAAAATCTCATCGGCAGATCAGCTGCCAAAACAGATCACCGGAAGTTAGTTGCCCGGATGGTGGCGGTTGTGTCGGTTTTGTTTATCATTTTGAGCTGTGCTTTGGTGGGAATCTCATTCAGTATGTCAAAGGATATTGACGAAATGGGTAAGCAGTTGATGAAGATTGTTTTACACACATATCCGTTTAGCAAGACCGCTCGAAATAGTAAACAATATGGTCTTTGGAATATATGTGAATTGTGTTATTTTTATATCAATGACCAAATTGTTAAGTCTTTATGTCCATGACCTAATTGTTAAGTCTTTATGTCCATGACATAGTTGTTCAGTCTGCATGTCTATGACCTAGTTGTTCAGTCTGTATGTCTATGACCTAGTTGTCCAGTATGTATGTCTATGACCTAGTTGTTAAGTCTTTATGTCTATGACATAGTTGTTCAGTCTGTATGTCGATGACCTAGTTTTTCAGTCTGTGTGTCTATGACCTAATTGTTCAGTCTGTATGCCCATGACATTGTTGTTAAGTCTTTATGTCCATGACCTAGTTGTTCAGTATGTATGTCTATGACCTAGTTGTTCAGTATGTATGCTCATGACCTAGTTGTTCAGTCTGTTTGCCCATGACATAGTTGTTCAGTCTGTATGTCGATGACCTAGTTTTTCAGTCTGTGTGTCTATGACCTAATTGTTCAGTCTGTATGCCCATGACATTGTTGTTAAGTCTTTATGTCAATGACCTAGTTGTTCAGTATGTATGTCTATGACCTAGTTGTTCAGTATGTATGCTCATGACCTAGTTGTTCAGTCTGTTTGTCCATGACATAGTTGTTCAAACTGTATGTCTATGACCTAGTTGTTCAGTCTGTATGTCCATGGCATAGTTGTTCAGTCTGTATGTCCATGACATAGCTGTTTTGTCTGTATGTCCATGGCATAGTTGTTTTGTCTGTAAGTCTATGACATAGTTTTTCAAACTGTATGTCTATGACATAGTTGTTTTGTCTGTATGTCCATGGCATAGTTGTTCAGTATGTTTGTCTATGACCTAGTTGTTCAGTCTATATGCCCATGACATAGTTGTTTTGTCTGTATGTCCATGGCATAGTTGTTTTGTCTGTATGTCCATGGCATAGTTGTTTTGTCTGTATGTCTATGACATAGTTGTTCAGTATGTATGTCTTTGACCTAGTTGTTCGGTCTGTATGTCCATGGCATAGTTGTTCAGTCTGTATGTCCATGACATAGTTGTTCAGTCTGTATGTCCATGGCATAGTTGTTTTGTCTGTATGTC
>NW_018407049.1:106218-185823 GCF_002113885.1 Mizuhopecten yessoensis | reverse complement strand
CAGACTGTATGTCTATGACCTAGTTGTTCAGTCTGTATGTCAATGACCTAGTTATTTAGTCTGTATGTCTTTGACATTGTTATTTAGTCTGTATGTCTTTGACATTGTTGTACAGTCTGTATGTCTATGACCTAGTTGTGCAGTCTGTATGTCAATGACCTAGTTATTTAGTCTGTATGTCTTTGACATAGTTGTTCAGTCTGTATGTCTTTGACATTGTTGTTCAGTCTGTATGTCTTTGACATAGTTGTTCAGTCTGTATGTCCATGACATAGTTGTTCAGTCTGTATGTCTTTGACATTGTTGTTCAGTCTGTATGTCTATGACCTAGTTGTTAAGTATTTATGTCCATGACATAGTTGTTCAGTATGTATGTCTATGACATAGTTGTTCAGTCTGTATGTCTATGACCTAGTGGTTAAATCTTTATGTCTATGACCTGGTTGTTCAGTCTGTAGGTCTATGACCTAGTTGTTAAGTCTTTTTGTCTATGAAATAGTTGTTAAGTCTTTATGTCTATGACCTAGTGGTTAAATCTGTATGTCTATGACCTAGTTGTTAAGTCTTTATGTCTATGAAATAGTTGTTAAATCTTTATGTCTTTGACCTAGTTGTTCAATCTGTATGTCTATGACATAGTTGTTTAGTCTTTATGTCTATGACCTAGTGGTTAAATCTGTATGTCTATGACCTAGTTGTTCAGTCTGTATGTCTATGACCTAGTGGTTAAATCTGTATGTCTTTGACCTAGTTGTTAAGTCTTTATGTCTATGAAATAGTTATTAAATCTTTATGTCTATGACCTAGTTGTTAAGTCTTTATGTCTATGAAATAGTTGTTAAGTCTTTATGTCTATGACCTAGTTGTTAAATCTTTATGTCTATGACGTAGTGGTTAAATCTGTATGTCTATGACATAGTTGTTAGTAGTTTGTAGTTCATTACCTAACTGCTCAGTCCGTCCGTCCATGATCTGATTGTACAAACTGTATCCCCATGACCTGATAGTACAAACTATTTGTCCATGAATGGATTGTACAAACTATCTGTCCATGACCTGATTGTACAAACTGTATCGCCATGGCCTGATTGTACAAACTGTATCCCCATGACATGATTGTACAAACTGTATCCCCATGACCTGATAGTACAAACTATATGTCCATGACCTGATAGTACAAACCATATGTCCATGAACGGATTGTACAAACTATATGTCCATGACCTGATAGTACAAACTATATGTCCATGACCTGATTGTACAAACTATATGTCCATGGCCTGATAGTACAAACTATATGTCCATGACCGGATTGTACAAACTATATGTCCATTACCGGATTGTACAAACTATATGTCCATGACCGGATTGTACAAACTATATGTGCATGACCTGATAGTACAAACTGTATCCCCATGATCTGTTTGTACAAACTACATGTATATGTCCATGACCTGATAGTACAAACTATTTGTCCATGACCTGATTGTACAAACTATATGTCCATGACCGGATTGTACAAACTATATGTCCATGACCTGATTGTACAAACTATATGTCCATGACCGGATTGTACAAACTTTATGTCCATGACCGGATTGTACAAACTATATGTCCATGACCGGATTGTTTGATTTGTATGTCCATAACCCAAATCTTCATTCTGTAAGTTAATGACGTACTGGCTCAGTCGGTATGTCCATGACCTAATTGTTTAAAACCATATTTTATTCATATCAATAAACATGTACAATTACATTTGTTGATGCCGTATGTCTATGACCTAATACTTCAGTCTGTATGTCCATGACCTACTTATTCAGTCTGTATGTCCATGACCTACTTATTCAATCTATGTGCCAATGACCTAGTGTTAAGACTATATGTCCATGATCTAATTATGCAGTCTGTATATCCATCACCTAATGTTTCAGTCTGTATGTCCATGACCTACTTTTTTCGGTCTATAAGTATATATTCTTGTTGTTCATTATGTGAGTCCATGACTAAGTTGTTCATTCTGTGAGTCCATAACATAGTTGTTCATTCTGTGAGTCCATAACTTAGTTGTTCATTCTGTGAGTCCGCGACTTAGTTGTTCATTCTGTGAGTCCATAACATAGTTGTTCATTCCGTGAGTCCATGATGTAGTTGTTCATTCTGTGAGTCCTTGACGTAGTTGTTTATTCTGTGAGTCCATGACCTAGTTGTTCATTTTATGAGTCCACGACTTAGTTGTTCATTCTGTGAGTCCTTAACTTAGTTGTTCATTCTGTGAGTTTATGACGTAGTTGTCCATTTTGTGAGTCCATAACTTTGTTGTTCATTCTGTGAGTCCTTAACGTAGTTGTTCATTCTGTGAGTTTATGACGTAGTTGTTCATGTTGTGAGTCCATAACTTAGTTGTTCATTCTGTGAGTCCTTGACGTAGTTGTTCATTCTGTGAGTCCATGACGTAGTTGTTCATTCTGTGAGTCCGCGACTTAGTTGTTCATTCTGTGAGTCCATAACTTAGTTGTTCATCCTGTGAGATTATGACATAGTTGTTCATTCTGTGAGTCAATAACTTAGTTGTTCATTCTGTGAGTCCTTGACGTAGTTGTTCATTCTGTGAGACCACAACCTACAGATGTAGTTGTTTATTCCGTGAGTCCATATCATAGTTGTTCATTATGTGAGTCCATGACGTAGTTGTTCATCCTGTGAGTCCTTGAAGTAGTTGTTCATTCTGTGAGACCACGACCTACAGATGTAGTTGTTTATTCCGTGAGTCCATAACGTAGTTGTTTATTCTGTGAGTCCATGACGTAGTTGTTCATTCTGTGAGTCCATGACCTAGTTGTTCATTCTGTGAGTCCATAACTTAGTTGTTCATTCTGTGAGTCCTTGACGTAGTTGTTCATTCTGTGAGTCCATGACCTAGTTGTTCATTCTGTGAGTCCGCGACTTAGTTGTTCATTCTGTGAGTCCATAACTTTGTTGTTCATTCTGTAAGTCCATGATGTAGTTGTTCATTCTGTGAGTCCATGACCTAGTTGTTTATTCCGTGAGTCCATGACCTAGTTGTTCATTCCGTGAGTCCATGACCTAGTTGTTCATTCTGTGAGTCCATGACCTAGTTGTTCATTCTGTGAGTCCATGATGTAGTTGTTTATTCCGTGAGTCCATGACCTAGTTGTTCATCTACATATACATGTATATATATATATGTGTGTGTGTGTGTGTGTGTGTGTATGAGGACCGAATGATAATCCGATCGTTATCTAATCCGTGTCTTTAGAAACGCAAAAACGGTGATTCTGAGGATTTTGGAATATAAAGTGTTCGGAATGGCCGATTTATGTTGCAAAATGTTTCCGAAAGTACAGATTCTAGAATATGTACAATGTAAATATAGATGTCTTTATAAAATAGGTCTCAGTTTATGCGAAGAAAATGTATCCCATAGACATGCTTTAACGATATAAAGATATAATGCATATGAATCATTTCATTTTATTCTGATAATAAACGTGTTTTTCATATCCGTAAAGCATGCTATAGTAACAACTATAATCCCTGAAGAGATCAGAGTTATTTCACCCGGGGCCTGCAAGTTAGAGGATTTGTAAATATCTAAATCGGTACACTGCATCCAACAACGATGGACTGCTATCGGCCGTGGTCTGACCTTGTCTGCTGATGGGCTGTCAATGTCGTACCCATTATTTCATATATCAGTCAATAAATCAATCACTTAAGCTGATATGTTTATTATTTCACCGACATCTGCTTCAACGTATCTTATCCTATAATTTTACGTTAACTATCATGGAATCGTAAACGTGTGTTTATATATTATATGTAGATAAAATGTAGCCTCGACTGGACCAGGAAGTACCTATACACTTCTAAACGTTGGTTAGCATTTTATCTTTTAGAAATTTGCCTGATGATTCAGATTTTCATCTAAAATGAAAACACGAGTGTCTTATTGGTAGTGTTATTATAGATCGGATCAAATAAATTTGCAGCTTGGTGGAAACGTGTGGAGTTTCGATTAACAATATAATCATCATGGTGGTTTCAATTGGCAAGATAGCACGAGGTTTAAACGTTTATACAGGAAATTGCCACGTAATGTAAATGTTTCTGCAGAAAACCAGAAAAGTGTTTAAACGTTTCTTATTTAAATAACACGGGGTATAAAAAGTAAAACAGCATGGGATAGAAACGTTTCTACACCACAATATCACAGAGTTGCAACTTCTGCAGTAAAATATCACGGGGTTTAAACGTTTCTCTGTAAGATGATACCGATGACAAACGTTTTATATTACAGTATATTAAAACGCACCAGGTATAAACTTTTCTTCAGTTGGACACATGTACATGTGCACGTTACTGCAGTAAAATAACACGAGGTGTAAACGTGTCTACAGTAAATTTAAAGTAGCACATGATTTAAACTTTCTACTTTTAAATGGCACAGAGTTTACACGTGTATCGTCTTATGCAAACTTTTATCTTCACGAAATGTTACATTTCTATTTCATCAGTAGCATCAACGGCAACGACGGATCGTTAGGTACATTTGTATTTAAAGATATTGATATAAGATACAAAACAAAAGTGCGCGGTTGCTTGGTATGGCAAACCGACTGGGCTGAATCTACGACTTAATCATAAACATATCTTTTGTGCTCTCTGCATCTTTCTGGAAAACGTTATTTTGAGATTTTCCCCGAAAATCAAAGTGTTATAATTTAATTCAACGGGCATTTTCTTTCAATTTCTGCCCAAGTATTTTGTTAATAGAAAGAGGATAATTTTAAAATAGTTTCCCGTTTAATACCATAAACATATCACGAGTATGGCAAGTTATCAATATTTTTCAAGAGTGCCTAGCACTGAAGGAAATATCGGTATATCCTTCCATCAATATATATATGGTATTCAACGCACTCATGTAAATGTCTGTATAGTCTGCCATACTCATGAAATATATGTGGTATTTGTCGTTTTCAACGGAAAGTATTTCAATGTCCTTTTTATTCATTTTTAAAAGTCATATGACGCAAATATATCTGTATCAAACAGCGCAGGAATTTAAAGCATAACATTTGACGCCAAGTTGTAGTGACGTTACTCTTGTCAACTAGGCAGAGCGCACATTTGTATGCGTTACTCATACCGACTTTGCCGTTTGTTTATCCATCTAGTAAGGTTTCCAAACAAAATTTACATCAATTGTATTGTTATGTGAATATCATAAGGTGTAACAAATGTGTAACAAATGTGTACCAAAACAATCACTGTCGCTTCATCTGAACTTGAAACTGAAAATCTATGCAATGCATAGAAAGTACCATTCTGATTGGACCTACTAAACGTGCTATCTTCACGTGTGACTTCCTCCTAGTAATGCGGTAACGTAAGTGCAATAATCAGAAGAATCCATTAAGAAATCTGTAACATTTTAGTGAATGTTGATTTGTAATAACAGTTATTTGTAATTACAGTTCGGAATTCCAATGAGCTTCTACGACGTCATTCCACGATGGGTACGCCGGTTGCTGTAGAACCTCACATACCGGAAACAAACATCACAGGAAGTTCCTCTTGACGAAGGCTTTAGTTTAGTATCTGAAACGTCATATTGTGGTACAGCATGTCTTTCTCTGAATTCGCTTACAGCTGACGTCATATCAATGGTTGTCGGGTTAAATTAACACGGCATGTGCTAAAGTCAAAAAAGCGCAAAAGCATGTTCCTTGTATATTGTCACTTAAGCGCTTGAACTCATGAACTGATAAACTCAATTTGCAAGAATCGAAGCGACAGCCACGTGGATAAAGCCATCACAATAACATTTGCAAGATTGCGTTCTGCGAAAACGTCATTGTATTATGACGTATGTGTGTACACAAACCTCGTTGTCGTCGTGATAGTGTCTAGCAGTATAAACTTGGTATGTAACTAAAAACATTGTTTTCTCAAGTTATCAGATTACAAAAAAAATGTTCATGTTCAATTAGATTTAACTACAGACCCTTGAACCATGTATTCGTCAATGTTATGAAGTGTATGCAACATTGATAGGAAATAGCCAATTAGCATTCCATATAGCAGATAATAGCATAGCATAGAAGGCCTCGGAGTATATCTGATTGTTTTTAACCATATACCTAACTTGTTAGCTGTGTCAAAACATCCATTACATATTTCGTGTTATTAACCAGCGTTAATAACACTTAGCGTAGCTGTGATTGTGACGTTATGTGATGAACAGACTCTCAAATGCGTTCCCATTTCATAAGGAATTTATGAAACTCGTCACAATGTTTAATTGTAGCTCATCAGATGTTCATTAAAGTTCAAGAACTATACTAGATTCGTAAATCTGATATGAAATCGAAACTCATTTAAATTCATTAACATATTTCAAATTTAGATTTCAACCAATAGATAGTAGAATGCATGTGTCAATGTAACACACACGTTTCATATAAACTCTGTTTATATGTTACACATTCGTTACCTACGACAATCTAACCAGAACAAGAATCCCTTCTTCTGGCCTTTCAAATGTATGTCTCTGAATCTCGAAATGTTTGGTGAAAGCAAACGTTTCTTAGAACACATGTAATTTAAACACACATGTTCATAGGTACACGTGTTAACACATACAATGTACATGACAGTCGTCAGTAAACACAACTTAACAGACTTAGCATTAGGCAATAGCTGAAAATAGTGTAATTTGTTTTTATATGTACAATACAAAAAAATGTAGGATTGTAGAGAGCGTCCTTCAACTATTTTATATATGAACTGTGAGCTTCAGTTTAATTTGGGTATCGTGAAATTCTGTCAAATACGTGTATTGTGAGAGTCTGTTAAATACACGTGTGTCGTGAGAGTCTGTTTAATACGTATATCATGAGAGTCTGTTTAGTACGTGTGTCATGGGCGGATTGGTTGAGTGGTTAACGCTTCGGCCTTCCACGCAGGCGGCCGGGTTTCGATCCCCGAAGTCGTCGCACGCATGTAATATCTGAGAAAGCGTTTTCCCCCTGCCCACACAACTCCAACAATCCAGGTGGTTGCGGTATCTGTGATGAAGCATTCAAGTGAGGTGGCACTATAAAAGATGCCGTTGGAAGCACGGTCCCACTACAAACAGAACACAATACATCTCCAGCACACACGCAGGCATACACAAATAGGGAGATATTAGCCAGGTGGCATAGGACTAGAAGTTAGCGCCTGATGAGACAGCTCCTGGGAATTCCTCAAAAAATGTATATCTTAATTGTATTAATTGTATATCTATGTACTGTAAAACGCTTTAGAGTGGCTTATGTTAGCTAGATAGGGCGCTATATCAAATGTTGTATATTATTATTATTATCATGGGAGTCTGTTTAATACGTGTACTGCGAGCGCCTGTTTAATTTGTGTATCGTGAAATTCTGTCGGAGTGAATCGAGAGCATTTGTTTAATACGAGTATCGTGTGTGTCTGTTTAAAACATGTATCGTGTGTGTCTGTTTAAAACAAGTATAGTGTGTGTCTGTTTAATACATGTATCGTGAGAGTCTGTTTGATACGTGTATCTTGAGAGACTATTTTATACGTTATCGTGAGAGTCTGTTTGATACGTGTACCTTGAGAGTCTATTTTATACGTGTATCTTGAGAGTCTATTTTATACGTGTATCGTGAGAGTCTGTTTAATATGTATATCCTGATTGTCTGATTAATACGTGTATCGTGTGTGTCCTGTTAAATACATGTATCGTGAGTGTCTGTTTGATACGTGAATCTTGAGAGTCTATTTTATACGTGTATCTTAAGAGTCTATTTCATACGTGTTTCGTGAGAGTTTGTTTAATATGTATATCCTGATTGTCTGATTAATACGTGTATCGTGTGTCCTGTTAAATACATGTATCGTGAGAGTCTGTATGATACGTGTATCGTGAGAGTCCGTTTAATAGGTATATTCTGAGAGTCTATTTTATACGTGTATCTTAAGAGTCTATTTTATACGTGTATCGTGAGAGATTGTTTAATATGTATATCCTGATTGTCTGATTAATACGTGTATCGTGTGTGTCCTGTTAATTACATGTATCGTGAGAGTCTGTTTGATACGTGTATCGTGAGAGTCTGTTTAATAGGTATATTCTGAGAGTCTATTTTATACGTGTATCTTAAGAGCCTATTTTATACGGGTATCGTGAGAGATTGTTTAATATGTATATCCTGATTGTCTGATTAATACGTGTATCGTATGTGTCCTGTTAAATACAAGTATCGTGAGAGTCTGTTTGATACGTGTATCGTGAGAGTCTGTTTAATAGGTATATTCTGAGTGTCTGATTAATACGTGTATCGTGTCCTGTTCAATACATGTATCTTGAGAGTCTATTTTATTCGTGTATCTTGAGAGCCTATTTTATACGTGCATCTTGAGGGTCTATTTTATACGTGTATCGTGTGAGTCTGTTTAATACGTGTATCGTGAGAGTCTGTTTGATACATGTATCTTGAGAGTCTATTTTATACGTGTTTCTTGAGAGTCTTTTTTATACGTGTATCGTGAGAGTTTGTTTAATAGGTATATTCTGAGTGTCTGATTAATACGTGTATTGTGTGTGTCCTGTTAAATACATGTATCGTGAGAGTCTGTATGATACATGTATCTTGAGAGTCTATTTTATACTTGTATCTTGAGAGTCTTTTTATACGTGTATCGTGAGAGTCTGTTTAATATGTATATCCTGAGTGTGTGATTAATACGTGTATCGTGTGTGTCCTGTTAAATACATGTATCTTGAGAGTCTATTTTATACGTGTATTTTGAGAGTCTATTTTATACGTGTATCTTGAGGGTCTATTTTATACGTGTATCGTAAGAGTCTGTTTAATACGTGTATCGTGATAGTCTGTTTAAAATGTGCATTTTTTTAACGTTTAGTGTGGTTTCATATACCTTCCAAACAAAATATTGATAAGTATGAATGCTTTATACGTCACGAGCTTCTGGTTAAAACCTGTAGCATTAGCGTCTTTTGAAAACGTGCATCGAGAACTTTTATTGTGTTCTTGTGAGCGTCTATTTTACAATTCATTTTTAGCGTCTGCTTCTTACATTGTACGTGTATCGTTATATCATAGATACACTAAGTAAGAATGTTAACAACGAACAAATTACACTTGATATGAAGAATCGTTTGCACAGGCATGGGGCGTGTAATTATTCCGTAAATGGTAATCATGAGGCATGCAATTACATGTACAATATATTATATATAAAATTATAGGTGGTGATCGTGTGTAGAAGTTTTCGCTTTTGGGCGATTTTGATCGATTTCATAACGTTGTATTGTGTCGAGTAACTTCATACGCAATAAGTGATGGACGTGCTGGATCAATATCTAAAATTGCGATTGTATTATATAACATGCGGTTACTGGAACAGAACGCAAAAGAAAACTATTTTTCATTTATAAACAAAAAATAAATGTTCAGTACAGACGTTACGAGCTTGTTTCTACTATGACATCACAATCAAAGCACAGTCATTCTGGCCAATCGAATAAGCTTGACAAATCCGAACGTCGAACAGATTATCTACACACGTTACATACTGAAATGTATTTAATGGCTAACGCTTTTATCAACCGAATTCTGAAAACAAATGTGTAATAAACTGCTCATCATCCATTCACCGCTACCTTAAATATTTCTTCATTCATAAAAGTCAACCGTATACCATATCTGCTAATTGACTTTTAGGCTTAATGAACGTGGAAATCCTCGGTCTGTGACAAACGTGAACCAATAGAAAGTTTGTGCAGACGAATACCGTGAACCTTAAAGCAGTGTAGAAAAAAAGATGTTAAAAAGCAATATTACGTCATTGCTTCTCCATATGCACTTTTACGCTTAAATTGTGTCCTTATTCTCACAGTATTTGTTTTATAATATTAAAATTATTTGTTTATGACGGACAAGGAACACCAATATGTGGATCCTAATTTCGGTTGGGGATTTTTTGTTTGAGAAAAATAATTTCCCATAATAGGGAAATCCATTTTCAAGTGGTTCTCCAGTAGTTCTTAACTTCTCCTGGAGTATTCTCATATTGACCACCCACGATACTGAATATATACCGTGCTACAGTTAGGTGGTACGAAGTACTTGTAGCATGTAATAATAATGTTTATTTCAGGAAATAAATCATAGACATCACATGTAACATGACAGTTGACATACATATTACAGTACAACATACATATATATTACTAAAAATATTAAACAGAATATCACAGGTTTTTGGAGCAGTCCAAGGAGCCGGTGATTGGGCATCCCCTTCCTACAAGCTCTCCGGACGCTCAACAAATATACTAATGAACCTACATGAATTAAATTATCGTCAGTAATAAAACATTGTATTATCTTTAAATATTATATAATGTATGAAACTAAAATTCATAACTGATTTTAAGATATAGGTAATATATTTATACAATTAATACAACACAAACATTGATCTTTAAACCTGAGGATAGCCCATGAAAGCTCGATGATAAATGTATATGTAAAACATACTTTTATTTCAAAACTATTTATTATTTATTCTACAGCGGTGTAGTGGCACGTTTCTATGGTTAACACTCATGTATAATTGAACAATAAGACACGTGCAATTTCCTTTCATAAGGTCGTTTTGTTGCAATTCTAAGCAATGGTGCTTTATGCTATTTTTGGACAAATAAGTTCGTCGATTGAGGGAACACGCGTGCATGTGTATATCTAATCGTTTCTTACGTAAACCCATCTTAAACTGCAAGAACAGGAAAATTGGCTGCAACATCCAGCAAATTATAACATAAATGTGATCGACTTATTGTGAAATGAAAACGAGGCATCACGTGACAACTATTTACACGCGCATTAGAACAGCCTTATTTAAATAATTTGATGTAGGCCAATTCGTCTGACAGGCATAGATATATAGGAGAAAGTACACCCAATTTCATTTTTGATTAGTAGACTAGAAATGATTAACATGCTTGTATAGAATACGCGGAATGAGAAATGTTGGAAAAATAATTAAGTCAAGCTGAAGCGGCTTTCTTAATTTCCCCCAACATATATTCTTACCCTCGTTATACCATCCCAATACGTTCACACAGGTTGATTATTTCTTAATTTAAGGATTGTATTTGATATAAAACCATTTTCAGTTTAATCTTGAAGTTGCCGTGTAATGTTTGCATGTGATGTTAATAAATCACAGGCCACACAAAATAAGTTATCGATACGTTCTATAAGCCAATACACAAATGCACAAACAGGTAGATTACTTTCTTTTGTTTTAATTTTATATAAAGCAAAGGACACACTTCTGAGATAAGGCATGATATGTCTTTCTACAGAATGTTTATTTTCTTTTATGTATTTGAAATACGCTCAAACTTGTACAGACGTATTTCTCGAAGAAAACATGACTCACCGCAGAAAATATTTATCAAATACATTCACGAGAGTGCAAGGTCAGAAGTTATTTTGTGAAAACAAGATAGTCGTTATTACAATGTTTTGTTTAGAAATAGGAGCATTGTCTACACGTGGTTAGATTGGAATTAAAACAAAATGATAAAAACACATCTCGTCTGTTCTGTTTGATAGTTATTATTAGGCCTAGACTGACTTGAATAAGCGTCTAGAGGCATGTTTAGACAAACGAACTGAGGAGATTTTAATCAGTAACACCGGAACCGACATGAAAATAAATTATGTCTTCAAAGACCGTTTGTACGTACATATAATGGTATCCTATCGGGAATCGAGGAGACAACCTGGATACAAGATGACATCATCAATATCGGCCTAATACACGAAAACAAACGGAGACAACAGTCAAAACAAAACCAGAGATGAAATAAGGTGCCCCAAAAGTCTCCTGTCGAACAAAAACGTCATCTACATCTTACAGGGAACTTTGATACGTCACGGTCCTCCCTAAAAGATGAAGTTCGTTAAACCTGTAAGTGGCTGAAACAATTCTTTAAAGGACTCCACACGATACTGGTCAAAAGTTTCCTCCAGTCGTTGATCATGGTATGTCGAAAAAGCTGGCTTCGTAAAGGCATTGTGAACTGTGTGTATTTCAAAGCGTCCGCAAAGATGAACGAAACGCAAACGTCGTTACCACTTCCCTAGACATTACAACAGCACGGGCATGCATCCAGGACTTTTTTGACGAAAGATGGGGCCATATCTAATACATATCTTTGTCAATACTTTATAAAACCTCTAACTTCCGTTTTAATGGTGGATTAAGACATATTCTAATGGTAAAACCCTCCTCCACGGTATTTTATCTCAGGAGACCCATTGGAGCAAACGGCCATGTTTGTAGGCGAATTTGAATGATGGATGGACCGAGTCGGTCATTTCTTTTACCTTCTGAGAAACTCAAAGTGAAATTCATTCAAATAGGCTAAGTCTCAGTATTTAACACATTTGGTGTCTTTGTTGGAACACTGTATTACTACACATCTTCCGAATCTTCGTTCGACGATTTGAGCTTGTTTTACTCTAACAAATACGAAGTTGGTTTATGCCATTACTGCGCTTTAGTATTTCACACCATTAAGGTACAGGCCAAATATCATTATTTTAGGACACTTGGCTAAATTCCTAAGAAGTTGTTTAAAGGTGTGTGGTTTTGACAGTGAGTCAATGTCATTCATTCAACCTTGCTACCAGCCAAATATCATGACCCAGGCCTCTTGGATATTGAGAAAAAGGTTGTTCGTAAGTTTCAAGATATTTCAACCCCGTAAACTTGACAGAAGGTTAAGGTAATTCTTTTGAATCAGCTTGATATCCGTGAATCCAAACACGAAACAGGCAAACTAGCATTATCCCAGCCCCCTTAGTTATTCAGAAGATGCGTTTAAAGATTTGCACACATTGATCTGCTGTGTCATGATCATGAATGGATGAAATAATCTGCCTTCCATTTGCCCAAGCATCCTATGGGTCAAATAAAATGAATCAAGACCTCTTTGATATTCAGTAGTTATTTAAAGGTTTTCAGAGATTCAATGTCTTTCATGTCAGCAAAGTAATAACCAATGTGTCTTTGTTTCCTTGAAGAAGCCATATACAAACTTAAGATATCTGCCTTTGAAATCTGGCCATGGTAGTTCAATATCTTACAGGCTATATCGAACGACCATAGGTTTTTGGTTATTCTGAAGAAATTGTAGCTGAACACAGGCCAAGGTCATTTATTGAACAAACATAATAGCACCTGGTCACAGGAGACTACTGGCCGAATATCATGGACATTTGACAAATATATTATGACTCTTGGGCTATTATCAGTTCATTGGAAGAAGTTGTTCATATATTTTTTTCATTTGACCCCTGTGACATTTAAAGTAAGTCAATGTTATTTCTTTATGCAAATATTGTATTGCTTCATTAAGCAGGCTACTGGCCAAACGCTATGAATCTTGACCTGTTGGTTCTTCAGAAAAAACGATTTGAGCTTTCTGAAATTTTTTGACCTATGAAAATGAAAGTACATGTATGTCCAAAATCTTTTCATTTTGTAATCTGTTCATCACTCCATGACAGAAAGCTATTATCTAAACATCATCAATCTAGAACTAATGGTTCATCAGAAGAAGTTGATTTAAGTTGGGGTTTTCCTCGATATCTGACCCATCTTACCGATATCTGACCCATGTTACCGCAAAAATGAGTGAAGGTAAAGGGTACCACTGCAATAGTTTTAATTGGGAAAAAGATTCCACTCAGTAGGTATACAGTATGTATGCCTGTAACCTCTGAAGGAATATCAGTAAATCATGTTTCGAACAAGTACTAATTGTAATGGGAGACCATTACAGAAGTCCCCCAAACTGCCCCCATAGTCTCAAAGATGCACCAAAAAAGGATCACAATGGCATAAAACACCTTCATACTAAATTTTAGTGATATCAACAATATCTGAATTTCAACCAATCTGAAGCCTCCAAGTTGGTATGGCAAAAAAACCTATACAGTTGAATTTGCAGTCCTCTAATACCCCTATATACCAATTTTCATAAAAATCAAACAATATATAAATTTCGACCAATCAGAAGCCTCCGTGTAGTTGCTATATAGTTACTATGGCAACGAAACCTATGCAGTTAAATGTCAATCCCCTAATACCCCTATATACTAATTTTCATAAAAATCAAACAATTTCTAAATGTCGACTAATCAGAAGCTTCTGTGTGGTTGCTATGAGGTTGCTATGGCAATGAAACTTATGCGGTTGAATTCGCAGTCCCCTAATACCCCTATATACCATTTTTTTTTTGTATCAAAATCGAACAATATTCACCCTATAGTCGCAAAGGTGCATCAGAAAATGATCGCAATGCCTTTGTATACATACATACTCAATTTGAGTGAAATCGAACAATTACTAAATTGCGACCGATTGGAAGCCTCTGTGTGGTTGCTATGGCAACGAAGGTATGCAATTGGATTTGCAGTCCTATAATACCCCTATATATCGATTGTCATCAAAATCGACCACTATCTAAATTTCGACCAATCAGAAGCCTGTGTGGTTGATATGGCAACCTTTTTGCCATTTTACACCTACATACTAAATTTGAGTGAAATCGAACAATTTCTAAATTGTGACCAATTAGAAGCCTCTGTGTGGTTGCTATGGCAACGAAGGTATGCAATTGAATTTGCAGTCCCCTTATACCCCTGTAATCCAATTTTCACAAAAATAAAAAATATTTTAATTTCGACCAATCAGAAGCCAGTATATGGCGGCCATTTTGTCAAATTAGGAAACAAATGTCGCGGTTGAGTTTGCAATGCCATTTTACACAAACATACTAAATTGGAACGAAATCAAACAATAACAGAGTTTTGACCAATCAGTAACCAGTATTTGGCAGCCATTTTGTCTAATTAGAAAACAGACGTCATGATTGAGTTTGTGGTACCATCATACACCTACATGCCAAATTTGGAATGCATTGGAAAATATGTATAAAACATGTAAAATAGGATAGGTGACATTGGCTCTCTTTAGCGAAAACCTTAAGAAATTTTAAATCCCTAAAAATTCCAAAATTTTGTGGGGGCCATTTTGTTGACAATGTCAATTTTTTTATTCGACTTTAGAGCACGTCCTTTACCGATACTTTCCTCAAAATTTTATTTTGATGCGCCAAATATAACAAAAGTTATGGCTCAAAATGTTTTAGCCAATCAGAGGCTGTGGTGGCCATATTGAATGGTTATCGGAAAAACAAAAATGTGTTTTGCACATCTAGAGGCTATCAGTAATAATCACTCAAAGTTTGGTGAAGATCCGACTTCAAGTTTCTGAGAAAAGTGTCGGTACCCTTTACCGCAGAAAGTGGAAGAAGAAGAAAGAATAGTACTAATAATAAGAATCGGAATTAAAACAATAAGTTCCCAAACTTCGTTTGGTGGACTTACTTAAAGATCTACCACATGAGCAGATCTCAATTTCTTAAATGTCTGTCTCATGTCATTTTCTTACGGAGTGTGAACAAAATTACACATGAGCAAAATTAGAGTATTAAATCTTTGTAGCAGAGGATGGGAGATAACTCTACTTAAGTGTATTTTTTCCTTTGGGTTCGACGTCCTCTAACATTACAGGTACTTATTATTAAGACAGGAAAGCAGATAAAGATTTCTTTTGGTTTTGTAAATATATTTGAGGTAACATGCTCCAAAACTGTCTGAATTCCAAACTCCAGTGGTTGACTTTTCTAAATGAAACAACTAGAGAGACAAACAGCTGTTTAATCCTTTATTATAAGCCATATGAGCTGTTGGTTTTGATGCTTAAATATCAACAACAATAATAACATGAGTCTATAAATAGAATGATACAGATATATATGGGGATGAGATTCTATATATATGGCATTGAACATCGAAACAGGAAAGCTGACCGCCACTTCACCAATCAAAATCTCCTGTCAAGTCAACCTTTCATCATAAATCCTCGAAAGTTCCCTGCAGACAATGGCAAGCTTGAAGATATTTCTGAATTTTAAGATAATTAAAAGGAATACAGTGGTAGCTGTGAAACTTTTCTGTATTGTGACTAACAGAATCTTTTTATTTGCTCACATTTTGTTCTACCAAAATTTGAAAATATGTTAGAGTCTTATCAATGATAAATGTGAAAATGTTACTGCCTAATGCTTCACACTGCTTCCATACTTCAGTCATACAATGTGTAATTACCTGTAACCTCCTTGCACATTTTTTGTTTGAATTTTAACGCCTGCTGACATGGAACATCCAGATTTATGAAGGGGTTGTTATTCCTTCCCAAAAAATATGAATTTTAACAAAACATTTCCACCAATAATAACAAATACATATGTATTTTATTGTTCAGATTGTAGAAGATTTTTCATACAAATCTTGTACAATTATCTTTAAAAGACCACACTTAAAATAACAAGAGATGAAAATTGAAAGAATGACTCATTTTGTTAAGAAACACATTCAGGTATAAAATATATATGTATCAATACCATTGTGTAAGAAGTCAGACATTAAAAGACTTTAATTAATAATTTAAAATTAACATTTTCTTTTTTAAAAATCAACTTCTAAAAGTTCTATGAAACAGTCAATATAGATGATAAAAGATAAAATTAACTTTTGTTCTGAAGAAACCCAGAGGACGTTTATCACTTTTCTTTCAGTTCATTTGAAATCATAACAAGATGCTATTTTTCAAATTGATCACATATATGCATATTTTTCAACTTGTTCCATTTTTGGCGAAGTAGTTTTATAAAGACGTTTAAAAACTGATGACGACAGATTATGTATGACAGACATATGATCTTATCTTGAGTCAATCATAGGTTGATAAAAAAATATTTTTTTTCTAAGACAAAAGGAACACGAAACCCAACCAGTAATATCAAAGTAACAAACTAGGTACAACGTTATATATAAATATATATCATAATGCTCCCTCTTCCAGTGGTATATAATAAAATAGGGCGATTCCATCTAAAACAACCTGGTATAAATACTGATCATCAATTATTCTGTATCCTTTATCAATACAATTTTCAGTAGTTTATTATGTTTCATATAGTATGAGTTAACAGCCAAACAATTATCGTCTTCAATGTTACAAAAGGTTATTGCAATATAAGTTTTTTGATCCCCACTTACTTCAAAATCTCTAAATGTTACACTGACGATGATCGAATGTAATGCTTTGAGAATTATTATCCTCATGGAAACAAACATTGAAACTTTAAAACAGACTAAATTCAAAAGTTTGAACTGCATGCTATCAAAGAAATTTTGTTGACAAAAATGTTTAGGAACAATAAGAAACTGTTAATAACTTGAACTACAAATCTTAGAAAAAATACAACAATTTTCTGTAGGACTTTTCAAAAATAAGAAAAATGTGCGATTGGATGAAAGATGACAGAATATCACAAGTACATAGTATGGTGGAAACGGACTGACAGGAGTTATGTCCCTTTATAACAACACGCATATATACAAATGAAGTCGGTGTCAATGAATTGCCCCTAATATCCCAAAATTTTAAAAAAGGACAGTTCAATTAATATTAATTTTCGATGTAACAAAAACGAAATGTACTGCAAAACGCTATATTTGTTTTGTTATTTACATTTGATGACCCTATAAGAAATATATAGTAAATACATGAAACTTTTGAACTTGTCTACACGTTTTATTCCTGAATATTGATCTTTTTCTGCATTTTTTTTTTTTAAATATTGAAACTGTTTCATATGTTATAATTTATGATCCTAAATATGTATAAAATCTTTGTGAAATGTCCAATTTCTGGACCGAGCTATAACAAGCTTTCAAAAAATGTATCTTTTTGAACCCCAATTAATTTGCAAAACAAACAAATTTGAAGAACATATCATTTGACGGTTGTCATTTGAATCTAAGAACAGAATGTTTTTTATTTAACAATCTCATTTTTCGGGTGTAAGTTTTACAGTGGTGAAAGCCTGATACCACAAGATCTAGGGGACAACAAACCGAGGAATCCTGTGTTACAAATTTAATATATTATAATAATTATTTACTTTTTTCTTTTTTGTTCTTTGGATATACGTTATAAATTCCTTAAGAAATACTGTCACAAACGTTTTTACATGTACATTGATAATTTAAAACAAAAACATACAAATATTTATGGTTCACCTACATGTAATTGTAAGATGACTGATGCAACAAAAAAACTAAAAATGCACCATTTTAATATTTTGTTTATATAAACTTTAAAAGAAAATGTAGAAATTGTAATTTTCTTCATATGTATATATGTAATCAAGAATTCATTGGAACGAGTGAAGATGACTTGTATGTTAATTCACAGATGAAACAATGCTAGGTTAACTCTAAAAATAAACTCAAATATTTTCAGGCAAATTGAAAAAACAGGGATTTCATAATGTGAACATATATTCGTTAATCAAAACCTGTGATGTTGGATAATGTTGACTTTTTGGTGTATATTATTTCAAAAACAAAAAAAATAGCAAGATTTCTGAAGCCATCTCTGTGAAAAATGTTGAGAACTTTTATCATATCAATAACATGGACATTCTCATACTCATAAACTTTTTCTGTATTTTTAAAATACTTTAGTTCCAAAATAGGTTAGTCTCAGGATGACAAACTATTACACATATCAGTAATATCCTTTTTAATAAGAATTTAAGCAATTCTTTAAAATTTAAAGCAGCGTTTTTGTTTAAAAGGCTTCCGAAATTATAGTTCCAGTTAGTACTTCCTATATCATGAAGCAGTGCATTAATGTACATAGCAAGTTGTCATCAGATCCAGGTGTCTTTGAAGAAGCAGATTTCTTGGAGAGCACCTTTCACATCTAAAACTGATCATAAATAACATTGGTCTTTTGGCAATTTTAGCCAATAGACAAAATGTCTTTGACAAATAGATCCAATATTTGAAAATAAAGTAATAAGAAATCTGTTGCCTCTATAGGTGTGGATTTTGCCTGATACCCTGTCTCTCCCAGTCAATAAAGGATACCCTTCCAAATTACAATCAGATCACAGAAGGGTAGCAAAGCAGGTATAACCATAATTTTAGGGAGTCCAATCTCTAAAAATTCCCCCAACATAAATCGTTGGGTTATCTCCCTTCATATGTGCAGCGAAATATTCTAACTATTTGTTTAAGCTATTTATGGCAAACATTTGGAAAAAATGTATTCACTTTTTCTTTCAGACCTCAAATAGTTTACTCTCAATACATTCAATTTATATTTTTAACTTAAACTCAGGTTTTGATTTTACAATTTGATTCTTTTAGGCCTAAAATTCTTCCAATATATATGATGTATTTATCCTCGATCACCTTCAGGTGTTCGTATGAATGTATACTTATTGCACAACCCAGTAACATTTGATTTTAATGTTAAAGTCACTGAATCATCACTTGAAAAATTGAATTCTTCATACACCCAACTACAGACTGATGATTCGAAATCAAAACTTCCGAAAAAGAAAATGACAATATTTTACTGTCATAAATGATAACACTATATAAGATAATTAAAAAAAGGCTACCCTAAAACTGAAGTGAAAATTTTAAGAAGAAGATTTGAGCATCACCATAATAATGACCAGACTGAGTTCACAAACCATCTGTGTCACACACAGGTCACAATACTTGGGGTGTATGCATACAAGTACACACAAATAAATTAATTATAGATACAACTATTCGTTCAATGATAAAATGCCATAATGAAGCTTAATGAAGCATTGGCGATGAGAATATCACAAGTACCTGGAGACTGAGACATCAGGTTAAAAAGTGCGAAACAACATAGGTCCATTTACAAAACAAAATCCCGAAAAAATTGTTTCTATCACATTATGACAAGAAACAAAGCAAAATACTGGCATGCGAAAAATTAAATGGACATGTATGCGCAAGGCAGACTGACAACTTGTGGTGCTTAACATGGAAATGTACGAAATAAAAAAGTAACATTGAACAAAACAAAAATTGCCAAGTCAATGGAATTGATGAAATGTTATATTCACAAAATGTCTTGGTCAGATTAAGGCAAAGTAAATATAGATTGACACATTTCACATTTTCAGGATAGCACTGCATGCATAGTACCTGGTCATAGGACAGCACCACATGTGGTACCTGGTCATATGACAGCACCATATGTGGAACCTGGTCATAAGACAGCACCATATATGGTACCTGGTCATATGACAACACCTCATGTGGTACCTGGTCATATGACAACACCCCATACGGTACCTGGTCATATGACAGCACCATATGTGGAACCTAGTCATTATGTGATTAGTGCGCACTTGCTCGTTCAATTCATTGGTCCAGTTTTAAAAAACATCCAAAGGAAGTTATAGACATCCACTGTTAACTTACCAGATATAGTTACCTTCAGTGCCACATGCAGTAACTCAAGAGTGTCACATCTAGTTCCCCAGAATGCAACATGAAGTAATCCGGAATGCCAAATGTTGTTATTCGGAATGTCACATGTAGTTACCCTGAGTACCAGATGCAGTTACCTTGAGTGTCACATGTAGTCACCTGAAGTGTCACATGTGGATCCAATTCAGTCATGACCTACAGAGAACTGTCAGTCTCTGAGGCAAGGACCTGTGTCTTAATAAGCTCCACTCAATTACCCTTAAGTAGCTTGACCTCTTGAAAATTATTCATACAACAATCACAAGCAGAATGACAGAGTATGTCAATTATTTTTCCCTTGATTCACCTACATGGGTAATTCTGATCTCACTATATAAACAGTCTTTATCATTATACACCTGCTGGACAGGTAGATCATATCCATCCTTGCTTTATACCTGGAGGTGTCTTGCTCCAAACCTAACCATTTTGTTTGGACAGGTAAGTCCCATTGATCCTAGCTTTATACTGGGACATTTCTCTACTCTACACCTCACAAGTTTGTCTGGACAATTAAGTCATGTCCATTCTTGCTTTACACAGGGAGGATTTGTACCTGTTTATATCTCACCAGATTGTCTTGGACAGCTGGTAAATAATATCTATCATTGCTTTACATTGTCACAGGAAGCTTGTTTAATTACTTCGCACCTCAAAAGTTTGTTTCGGACAGGTGAGTGATCTGTCCTTTAACACATCTATCCTGTATATCTCGAAGAATAGGATAATTGTCCATAAATCTGTACCTTTCCTCATTCTGTCTGGACAGGTAAAAACAATCTCGTTACACACCTGTCCACCCATCTACCAGCCAAGGGTACAACCTAACACCCATAGGAACAATATATACCATGGAGAAGACTCTGGTAAACCTGTTCTACAGTTGTTTACATCCTTAAAAATGTTTATGTATTAACTTTCATTCAACGTGGCCACTAATCCAGAACATGTCTGGATCTATAAACCAGGGGAGTATTCATCCATTCTTAAGTAGTCAAAAAACTGATTGCCAGTGGACCTCATCACTTACTGATGGACTGCCAATAATCCCACCATGTCATCCGAAATGTATGTACCCATGCTATCCTTCTTAGCTCAAACATGAAGTATGGATTTCGCTCCCCAAAATTGTTTTTTGTTCAACAAGTGATAAAAAGTGGTATGGTCTGATCTTCCTAATTTCACTTTAGGGTAGTATCCCTTTCAGTTATTGTTGATTGATTATATCAAATATCAACACCACTCACTTCCAACCATACACTTTCAAGATGCTTCCTTTATTTGTTCATCAAACACTCAAATATGATTGTTTCTTTCCATCTTGAGTCGAAAAAACCTATCGGTCCAAAAAGTGAGGCAAAGATGGCAGGCACAGGTTAATACTTTTCAACTTCTCCATATATTCACAGATAGGAATGGACATGTGGGACTTCAATTTGCACTATCAGTAGCCACATATATCTCCACCTCCTTCTGCTGTTGTTTTTGGCGCATGGCAGCACGTTTTTCTGCAAGCATTCGTTTCCTTGCCTCTTCTCTGGCACGTGCTGCAGCTCTCATCTTCTCCGTTCTTTCTGGCGAGGACTCCGGTGTCTCCTTCACCTTCATTGCACGTCTCCGGGAACCTGTCAAGAAAAAACAACATTCAAATCATATTGACAATGAGCCAGTGTGTGATTATCTCCCTTACACTACACAAGAGGTGGTTGTAAATTAAAATGCCAGAAAAATTAGCTCATTGCTCAAGAGGACCTACAAAAACCATAGCAGAAATAAGCAGACATATTCTCAAATTGTCCTTAAAAAGGATGGGCTTGATTCCAAGTATATATGTAAAATACTAAACATGGTCTTATTATAGGTTCTTTGGTCTCACTTGTCATATATCAGCCTGCATCAGACAGTGCACAACTTACAAAACCATTTCCTATGGTTTGAATAATAGTTAAAAGATAGCACAATTTATAGTAGATTTCCTGTTGTTAAATTTAGTAAAATAAATGAATAAAAGCATATCATAAGCACAATTTTGGAAAAATCCAGTTTCAAACGTTAGATTAGCACTTACCGGGGGTACCAGAGGGAGTACTGGCATTACTGAGGGACAGACTTCCAGACTTTGGACTGGAGTTGACCGAGCTATTCTGTGACTGTAAAGATACAAAAAGGGAAACGTCAATGATACGGTTCTACTGACAATCTAAAGTTTTAACATTTATACAAAATAAAATCACATATCATATATTCTCCATCATAATTTCTATCAAATTCATTGCACAATGATTTTTGCAAATGTGATTCAAATTTAAAATGACTAATTTACGCTACAATTCAAATCCAGGAAATCAACAGCTAATATTTATCCCTTGTTAAAATGTTGTGAAAGATAAAAGACTAAGAGACTGACTAGCAAATACTGTAAACAGCATACCACAACTCCAAGTGGTGTCTGTCAAAGTCTAACAATAGAGAAGATATATAGCCATGGCAAAGAGTCACTCTGTGTTATACAACATAATCTGTACTTTGTGATGCAAAGTTCTGCATCACTTGCCAGAGTGTTCTCTAGAATTTTTTTCTGGAATACATTGAGCTTTGGCAATCCAGCCATTGATAATATGAGACTGTCCTTTAAATCACAGACTGGATAACTGATTACTGAAGATGTGGCTTGAATACAGAGGAACAACAGTACAACAAGATGGATTAAAAAGTTTTAAGAATATGGACAAGAGATCCTAAAGGGATCCTGTCGCCCACCATTGTACCATCTTCATTGATTTATGTCAGTTTGATCTTTTCTCTTCTTTCCTTTTATCTGATTGATCGAGTCATGTTAACAGTAAATGCATTGTTTCATGTATTAACTAGTACAGATTTTTAAATGTTAGAGAAATAGATCCAATCAGAAAGGACTCATTAGTACTTCCTATGGCCATCTACATATCAAATTTGAGAGAGATCCCTCCAGAAGTTCCTGAGAAATAGCGATAACAAACATTCACTGTCAAAATCCAAGATGGTCGCCTGTCGGCCATTTTGTTAATATGATCAGTCTCAAAAGTAAACATGCACAACTACAGACAAAGGGGAACCTTCATATCAAATTTGAGAAAGATCCCTCCTGTACTTTCTGAGAAATAGTGACAACAAGAATTGTTTAAGGACGGACAACGGACCACAGAGGAAGGGCGATTTGAATAGCCCACTGATAGTGGGCTAAAAATTTACAAAAGTTCTCATGACTATAAATATCTAAAGAGCAACCATCCCCTTACATGGGCAGTTGGTTCTTTCCAGCCATTTTGTCTTGATAATTCAATCTCTGCAAACATCCGATAGACACTGTCAATTTGGAGTTTGATCATGTCCCAGAATCCCTGGAGGTCCTCCACTTTCAGCAGTTTCTTATCCTCGGATGGTTCCTGAAGAGAACAACACAAACAGTTTGAAATTAATACAAGAAAACACCATTGTATTATTCAGTCAATCATATATAACAGAATGTAGTCTGGGAAAGCATATGCATGAAAGATCCTGTGACAGTTTACTTATTGACAGACTGACTCATATAAGTACAAGTACTGCTGTCATGAAACCTAGAAGCACCTTTATTGAACAAGAATTCCACCGAAGTGGATGTGTCGCCTGCGCAGGAAGCTGGGAGATTATGCTTAGCACTGCATGAAGTTTGAGTTTGATCGGCCCAAGGAAACTCAAGTTATCGCACAAAAACATATTTTCTATTTATAGTAATAGTGACCCTGACCTTTGACCTTCGGACCTGAAAAGCAATCCCAAGCAAGCACTTTTGGTGAGGAAGCACTGCATGAAGTTTGAGTTTGATCGGCCCAAGAAAACTCAAGTTATCGCATGAAAACCTCTGTAACGAGGCCGACATAGCAATACCTATGTGTCACCAGCTTTTCGCAGGCGACACAATAACATGTTATAAAGAATTAACCCTTTTGGAACTTCTATCTTGTGGTATAACCAATCCCTCCTGACATCTTTCTTATCTAAAATTTAAGATGTACAAAGAGGTGAAAACACCTGTAGTGAAACTATGACTTTACTGACATCAATGGGGCCATTTGGTCAGATATGACAGTGTGTCAATGAATTTAGGGTCAAATCAATAATGATCCGAAAGAAAAATTGATCCAATAATTCAATCGCAAACTATTATTTGAAGGAAATTTTTCACAACACTATGACGATTGCTTTTGACCCAGAAGCATTGATGTCTACAAATAGGTTCAATATTTTTTTTAAATTATACATAAAACTTTAATTTCACCATTTTCTCCCTGAACATAATTTTTTTAATAACAAACAGTTTGGCCATTTGTTTTGAAAGACTTCAGGGAAAAAAGACTAGGCAAAACACTTTTGTTTAATGAAAGGTTCTCCATTGATTCATGGGCGATTATCTTGTTTTTCTAAACTTGAGTTTTTTGATATTCAAATTAAAGAAAACAGCACAATGTCAAGTGAGTACCTTTTTTTTTTTTTTTTTTTTTTTTTTTAAATTTGATGAAAGATGTGAAACACACACACACACATTGCATACTTGTTACTGTTGAAGTATTATCTCCCCTATTTCAACATCTCTATGATATCAGACACAGCCCACTTATTTTCTCCCCTATTTCAACATCTCTATGATATCGAGACACAGCCCACTTACTATATGTTGCATACACAGGTCCTGGAACTGTTTACACTTCTGATTGACGAGCAGGTTGGCTTTTCCTATAGCTGCCCGGATCTTGCCGCTTGCTACAAATTGATCAGATGAACAATTATTTACTGAAGGTTTATCTACATACAACAACAGTAAAATATATGTTTTTAGTACATCTCATGGCTATAGGACATACATTAGCTTGCTGTAGACAGAATATCAAGTTTGATCTTCACAGACTAGTTTTTGTCCGAGGACAAATTTATGACTTCATTTAGCAGGAATTCAATGCTGTGTTCACAGCAAATATCATTTTAAAATTTCTGTACAACGTATCTGAGAAAACCGGTAGCTGTTAACATCAGTGACGACTTCATCATGACACATATGATATAAATCACACAAGATATTTGAAGTTTATATCTCAGAGGTATTTAATGTAGGACGTACGTTGACTGATTGAAATCTAAAAATCATAAAACTTTTGAAAGATGCACAATAGTGAAGATATTTGTGGGAAGATTGACTAATAGAATCTTCCCCTACCTTGAGGGTGTGACAGAGAAATCTCCAACTCGAGGGGTGATGTTTTGGTTGTCTAACCCAAGGCTCTCTGTCGAGGGTTAGACAACCAAAAACATCACCCCTCGAGTTGGAGATTTCTCTGTCACATCCTCAAGGTAGGGGATGATTATTTTTCTCCCTCCTATTATTTCAGTCACAGCTCCAACGACAGTAGTGTAATGTATCGTCATTCACTTTTGATGAAGTCACAATTACCGGTGACGCATTTTAATGACGTCGCAATTGAACACGTGCTAATCGGCACAAGGCTATCATCCCTAGGGGGTGACAAGCTGATCTTTCCCGGCTAAAAGGGGAGACACACCTGTGAAGGGTGGCAGACATTGCTGTGAATAGGCCAGGGTTCTCATATAAAGAGTCACTGTTTTGTTTGTGAACTTGTGGTTTTTGACTTTTAGCTGGAGGCTTGGAACATCCTATATGATGTCAACCATCTAACCTAAAAGATCACCTGCTGTATCTCTAAATCTAGATGGTCGACACTCGAAAGTTCTGAACTTCAATTATTAAAAGCCAGCAGCTTCAATGCTTATATTAGTATTAGTATACATGGTAATTTTCCTGCAAGTATAATTATAACAGCATCATGAGTTTGGTACAAAACAGTGGAGTGGGGTTAGATCTAGATGAACCAATTAAAACTCTTGAAACAGGATAAATTAAACCTGTATCCATTATTAATGGAGTCCTTACACCAAAAGAAGTATTACCTTCCTCTGGGAGCTCGCCACATTGCAGGTCCACCTCCACGTGTGCACAGTGGGATGATAAACTGTTCATTTCCAACTCTGTCAGTCGCAGGAAGTATGCCCCGTCCTGGAAGATAAAACAATAACAAAATCTTGAAAAGAAATTACTTAAGAGTGCTACAGCTTTCTGATTTCTTGTTTCATTTACAGAACTGTTACATGGTTACAGATGCTCGTATGCAAATGTTAGATTGGTTCCTCAACACAGATTCATAGATATAGTGTTCAATTCAAAGCTTACATGTACTTTTCCTGACAATCAGATTATTTTTAGCTTTTGATACAATTTTGACTATGCATACCCGGTATATGTTCATTAGTAATTTACAGGTAACAAAAGGAAGAGTGTTCTGCTGCCCATCCAGACACACCACAAGATGATGTCACAAAGAAGTATCGGGGTAAGCAGCGCCCCGAAATCTTCAGCAGAAACGGTTAAACACTAGCAAACAGTATTAAACACAAGATTTACATCTTTGAATAGTTGATGAAGCTGTACGAGTTATTTGGACTCTAGTGAACATTTTAAATTTACTATCTATTTTGAACATGTAATTTATATATGAATTGATCATTATTCTACTTACATAATTTTTAATTAACAAGTACAATTTTATACAATTTCTGAATAATTACTTTAGCGTATATCCTTTTTATTTACATCCTAAATTGCTATAATTTTCATCTTTTCATAATCAATATGGCCCCACCATGATATTAACTTCAATGATATAATAAAAGTTTCATTATCTATATTATTTTATAGTCTCTATGAGACCAATCGATGCTATAATTTCTAAGAAATTATTTTAAACGACACAATAAAATATTTGGCACTGGATCGCCCCAAACCACAAGATAAAAATTTGGTGCCAAAAGTCAGCTGACCAATCTTGAATTATTTGGACATTTGTTGCGGTGGCTGGGCAGGTCTGTTTGTGTATAGACATATGCATATGGTCACTTAGTGTTTTGTTGTAAGGAAAAATCAATATCACAATTGGTACATAATAACCAGGACAATTGAGTTACTTCTTCATGACAATGTGTATACATACACATCACTCACAAAGATTGAATTTCTATATAAAAGAACACGAAAAAGCTCTTTGTTTCTTAATGAATGATTGGTTGTCTGTTACAACTTTAGCTTATTTTCCCTAAATGGGTGTTGAAGTGGAAATGTGTTTTCCATGTTTTCCTAAAGAATGGTCATAGGCCAGCAAAACTATACATATTAGGGGAAATAACATTTCAGATCCTGATGCAGTAAATGTTCCAGCACTGGGGTTTATTGAGGAAATCTATGTGTGGTGGCACTAACTACAATCTACGTCACACTGTACAGGTTGAGGAAATCTACGTGTGGTGGCACTAACTACAATCTACGTCACACTGTTCATGTTGAGGAAAACTATGTGTGGTGGCACTTACTACAATCTATGTCACACTGTTCATGTTGAGGAAATCTATGTGTGGTGGCACTAACTACAATCTACGTGTGGTGGCACTAACTACAATCTATGTCACACTGTACATGTTGAGGAAATCTACGTGTGGTGCCACTAACTACAATCTATACGTCACACTGTACATGTTGAGGAAATCTATGTGTGGTGGCACTAACTACAATCTACGTGTGGTGGCACTAACTACAATCTATGTCACATTGTACATGTTGAGGAAATCTACTTGTGGTGGCACTAACTACAATCTACGTCACACTGTACATGTTGAGGTAATCTACGTGTGGTGGCACTAACTACAATCTACGTGTGGTGGCACTAACTACAATCTATGTCACACTGTACATGTTGAGGAAATCTACGTGTGGTGGCACTAACTATCATCTATGTCACACTGTACATGTTGAGGAAATCTACGTGTGGTGGCACTAACTACAATCTGTGGCACTAACTACAATCTATACGTCACACTGTACATGTTGACAACTCTAAACTCTTGGTATGACCATAAGTACACATTTATCAGAACAGTATAAATAATAGATTTTTTTATTAAAATATGACTCTCTCAAATCGCTCCTTAATCATCTGTGATCATGAGCTCAATGATATATTGATGAATCAGGACATGTATTATTATTATTATTTTTTTTTTTAAACCAACAAAATGTTTTTTTATAGGGAAAACAAAGCATTGCTTTATACCGGTCATCCACATTGATTAAACTGGGCACTTTTTCATGAAACTGTTCTCATGCTCAAGTATGGATTCTGTGCTCAAACCAACTTTCTTGCGATTCGCTTAAATCACGTGACACAGTGAAAAATAAAGTGTAAACATTTAAACTGTGATCAGGTTGAGTTGTCTTAAAAATTCTTGCAAATCATTGACAAAATCTGTTTCTTAATTTATTCTTATCACCAGAACAAGAGATTTGACTTGATCACAAAACGTGAGTTTGAGCATGAAGTTGCCAGACCTATATTTTTATAGTAAATATTGAAAAATTTCTCAAGCCAACATAAGAACTACTAGCCTCTGGTATTGGTCTAGTGAAATTGTACACCCAACAGGCCATGATAACTCCTCTATAATTCAGTAACAGTTTCCTTTGGTATTGATCTCATGAATATCGCATAATTCTACTTTCTATTTTCTATAAATATAAGATCATATCAATAAATTATTATGGGATACCTAATCAATTGATATTTTAAACCTCTAGCCAAAAAAGTATGAAAATATTAACTAAAGTATTCTTTTTCAATATCCAGACAAGAACTGTATTGTAAATTATATGAAAGGTCATCTAGTTTGAGTTTTACAAACTGAACAACTCTGTCATTTCATTTAATGTTGTGACTAACTCCTGGTGTTTGTGCATTGTCTGATGAAGGTGTGTGAAAAATTTACCAGAACAATCCTGTTCTTGTTAAAGGTGGAATAAGGGTATTGGTATTTATACGTATCAAATCTCAATCATAGAAAATCTATACATGACTCAACTAAAACCTGGTATACATTATGAGAAATCCTGTAAACTGTAAATATATATTTTTTAGTATCTACATGAACACTATAATGATCAGTTACATCGGAAGGTGATATTCAGCTATAGATAGCTATATAGGGACTGTTTGACATTCAGTTCTGATGTAGACCCAGACAGGTTATCATTCCGTATACAGAAAGGCCCTATAGCTGTCATCGACTGTACATGTTACATATGTATATAGTCCTGATAAAAACTAAGTAATATATAGGATAATTACCACAGGATATATATGCTCTTGTAACCTTTACATGTTACAAGTTGTGCCTAAATAATCTCCCTTAAATAATTGTTAACACATTCAAAATGAATATATAGTCATATGATCCTTCCCAATCCCTTACAATAAAACACACCTTTATTTTTTGATAATTTATATTCTCTTCATGACCAACAACACTCATTTCTCCCCAATTAGCTGCATGGGCCTCATATAGTCAAACCAAATGCATAACACAATGTATTGCCAAAGCCATTTAAACAATAAATATAGTGAATTCAGCTTTTTCTAGAGCAGGTACACTTGAAAACTGGCTGAAGTGTTGGATCATACATTAAGATCGCTGGTGCTAGAATTAACTTCCCATACAACTATTTTTGGCTACACATCAAGAAATATAAGTGTGATTGAACCCTATAGTCATGCCCAGCAAGTCGTCGAGCCAGAGTTTATACATTGTGGTGTTTTGTAGGCGCTGGTCTGAGGGTATCTACCTTGTAAGTAACTGGTAAATAACAATGAAGGTGCCAAATGTTCAGGGTCACTCAAATGTATTTTAAACAAAATGGCTGTCTGTTTCAAAATGATGAAGTCTTTTGCTGCTTCGTTTGGATTCCCTTGTTTTTACTATACAATTATTGAGTCATGATACCGATGCTTTAATTAAAGGTAACGATTCCAAAGTAAGATCAGAGCAGAAATTCAAGATACCGTAATATCCATCAAAATCCAAATTCATCAAAATCAAAAATAAAAGTCTTCATAATTTTGTTGAAAGTATTTTTTTTGGCAGACATTTTCTGTTTTTGCAAAAAGTCTTTAAAAATATACTGCCATTCCTATTTGATGAAATTCCTGTAAAAACCTATTCCACAAATATCATACTGATTTCCTAAACATTTAAAGCTTAAAAAAGTTGGATGGATTTGTAAAGAGCTTCCAGCGTATATATAGATAGGAATATTAAATCCTGGATTAGGCATCTTGTGTACATGTATAAGTAGGACTGTACAGGTACAAGTTACATTAGTATGTTTGAGGCCAGACTTTAGAATCCAGTTACATAGCTGACATATTTTGTTTTATCTGTAATATGATTGTAGATCAATACCTATAGCTATAGACAACACAGGACAGGTCAGTCCTCTGGTTATCAGCACCCTACATGTCAAAAGCATAGTCAGCTTCACAATATCAAATCCAGAAAAAGTACATGACTATCAGTAAAATTTATGTACTATTTTTAATATTAACTGTCTCACTGGTTTTTTTTAATTTGAACAAATGAAGATTTTGAAATGAATTCTGATATTTATAAAATGATAATAAGCAAAGTGGTCTTACATTTCAAGCAAACAGTGCACAACGTCAACTTGCAGAGCAGATAATTCATTATCATTTCTCTTTCATTTACTTAGCCTTGTTAGTTTTTCAACGAAATCTAGAAAAAATTGCATCCATCAATTGGATATTCAAATTTTGACTGACATGTAAGTTCACCAAAACTGGATGTTTTGAGAGTCATATTTAAGAAAATTATAAAACCCCATCATTGGGTCGACTGATGAAAACAATTATAATTTTGAAGTTGTGCAGTAAATGAAGCTTACTGTACACCTTGACTGACTTCTAGTGCTGACAGGTCTGTGATCTACTGTATTGTCCTGGGTCATGTCTAACAATATCATCACAAAGTGATTGTAATTTACGGTGAATACACACAGACAGGGATGTGATATATAACTGTGACCTACATCTGTACATTACTGTAATAACACCCATTAATTTAGCACTTTCTGGGTTCATATATATACAACAGAAATACCTCCATAACTCATTGCTGTTGATATGCACATATTGAGACCTAAATAGCACAGATAAAACAATAGAATAATCATCGCAGAGTGATTAATTATTCAGGGGCCCTGATGATTTAGTGTTACAATCCCACTTATCATAGATAGGATTCATTCTCAGGTTGTACATCACCAAAAGCAACACACCCGCAGGAGAAATACAGGTAGCTAGCCACACCCATAGGGCAAATACAGGTAGCTAGCCACACCCACAGGGCAAATACAGGTAGCTAGCCACACCCACAGGGCAAATACATATAGCTAGCCACACCCACAGGGAAAATACAGGTAACTAGCCACACCCACAGGGGGAATACAGGTAGCTAGCCATACCCACAGAAGAAATCACATGTAAACGTAGAGGGGGAATGTAGGCAGCTAGCCACACTCGCAGGCCTAGGGTACATACATGTTACTAGCCTCGCTTATAGGGCAAATACAGGTAGCTAGCCACACCCACAGGGGGATTACAGGTAGCTAGTCACACCCACAGGGGAAATAAAGGTAACTAGCCACACCCGCAGAAGAAATCACATGTAAACGTAGAGGGGGAATGTAGGCAGCTAGCCACACTCGCAGGCCTAGGGTACATACATGTTACTAGCCTCACTTATAGGGGAAATACAGGCAGCTAGCCACACCCACAGAGGAAATATACATGTATACGTAACTAGCCACACTGACGAGGGAAATGCAGGTACTTATAGCTACACCCTCAGGGTAAACAGGTAGCTAGCTTATAGCTAGCCACACTTAAAGGGGAAATACAGGTACTTATAGCTACGCCCTCAGGGGAAAACAGGTAGCTAGTTTATCGCTAGCCACACTTACAGGGGAAATACAGGAACTGATAGCTACACCCTCAGGGGAAAACATGCAGCTAGCTTATAGCTAGCCACACTTCCAGGGAAAATACAGGTACTTAGCTATACCCTCAGGGGAAAACAGGTAGCTAGTTTATCGCTAGCCACACTTACAGGGGAAATACAGGAACTTATAGCTACACCCTTAGGGGAATACAGGTAGCTAGCTTATAGCTAGCCACACTTACATGGGAAATACAGGTACTTATAGCTACAGCCTCAGGGGAAAACAGGTAGCTAGCTTATAGCTAGCCACCCTTACAGGGGAAATACAGGTACTTAGCTATACCCTCAGGGTAAAACAGGTAGCTAGCTTATAGCTAGCTACACTTACAGGGGAAATACAGGAACTTATAGCTACACCCTCAGGGGAAACAGGGAGCTAGCTTATAGCTAGCCACACTTACAGAGGAAATACAGGTACTTATAGCTACAGCCTCAGGGGAAAACAGGTAGCTAGCTTAAAGCTAGCCACACTTACAGGGGAAATACAGGCACTTATAGCTACACCCTCAGGGGAAAACATGCAGCTAGCTTATAGCTAGCCACACTTCCAGGGAAAATACAGGTACTTAGCTACAGCCTTAGGGGAAAACAGGTAGCTAGCTTATCGCTAGCCACACTTACAGGGGAAATACAGGTACTTATAGCTACACCCTTAGGGGAATACAGGTAGATAGCCACACCAACAAGGGAAATACATATATAACTAAGTAAAACTAAAGGGAATTGTTGGTATTAATTAAAAATCGCTATTTGCATATTACATTTGTTTAAACATGTCTTTAATTTTCAGCCTATGTATACACAAGTTTTTTCCCTACAAATAAAACAAAACATTTTTTTGCCATTAAATTATTAACAAATTTACATGCAATTTCTGCCAAACATTTTTGATCAAAACTTAATGTTTTTCAATGTAGCTAACTTGTGACTTATGGCTTATTAAAAATGCAATTCCATAAAAGATCTCTAGCATAAATAATATGTAACCTATAGTACACATTCATGACTTATGCAGATGACTTCTATAAATATACCGCATGTGACCTACTTATGGGGATGACCCACTTACAAAGGTTATGAATTATCTGCCAAATCAATGGATATATCAACCACTTCCAGCCTTACCAGTTTTGGGTCCCCAGTTGGATATCTTTCATCTGATAATATATGTCCATTTTCCATTCCATTACAGTCCCCATTGGACACACCATTACACAATTCCTCTCCGTTGAGTAGGTCGCCATGACTACCAAGTGATGACGTCACTGACAAGGGCTGTGGCGAAATTAATCCAAATTCGTAACCGCACTCACTACTAGTCCTTCGCACATCAGGGGAAGTAACTTTTGTCACAGGCATTGTATCTGGTGACAGTAAGTCCGACCGTGACGATGATACACTTGAATATGGTGAGCGTTTCTCTATGTCGCGATAGGATGAGTATTGACTGTATTTACCGTAGCCACTTACAGCACAACTCAGCTTTAGATAAGATGGTGACTTAGTACACTCCTGTAAAGGGAGGTCACCGCTGTCTGCAAGCTTTGGCATGCTGCTGATGTTAAGTCCATTGTCGTTAGTTGGTTCGCTCTGTGTGCGCCGTCCCGATTTTACAGCAGGAATTGCTGGCGTGCTGGCCGCCAATGGACTGAGGGGTCGCTCTGAGGTCAAGGTCAAGATATTATCGCCATGGTGTCCTATGTGGCCATCAACAGCATCAGTCGTACTAAGCGACGGTTCACTCACTGAAATGAAACGAAACAAGATTAAATATTGACTTCACAAGTCCAGGTGGGAGAGATGAACAAGGATGAAGATGGCTGTAAACCATACCTGGCACTAAACCTGCTGTAGTCATGCAATGTGCCGACAAACAGGTAAATCACGAAATCCATTAAACACTTACTCGGAGCCAATTTTCTGTATGTAGCAGTCTGTATGCTAAGCCATGCAAAGTTACTATGCCAAAAATGTGTGATAATTTTAGCTCAAGTACGGAAAATAAAACCTGCAGTGAGAAATATCAGGAAATTCTAGACATGATATTTGATTTGCTGAGATTGACTATATATATATATACACATACACCAGGCGTATTGTAGTTAATCAGATTTATTGTCACACCATCCAGTATCAAAACACAAGTATAATGATGTAGACATATTGAATAATTTAAGTAGGCTGTTGATGGAGGTTAAATCTCTTCATTATGGTAATTATAAATATGCTTTAAACAGAGCAGGTTTTCTTCACAACAATATAGTTATTTAATGCCAGGCTTAACCACTCCCATGACCTATTTGCTAAGATACATTGTTAGTTAGCTACATAAACTGAAAAAAATAGCAAAATAATTTGCATTTCTGATTGTGACCATTTGGAATCAAAACAGCGATGCCTCTGCTATACAAGAAATTGTACACAAAACATTATTCTGCAGAAGTTACTTCCAATGTTACGTTCATAAGGAATATCAAACAACTTGCTTCTCGTGTTATGATGCAAATAACATTCCGTGTTTATAAGAAATTCTATAGAATTATCTTGCTTGTTCCCACTAAATCACATTTAATTTGCAAAAGTTGTAAAATCAAAGTGCCTTGACCAAAACATTTTAGGTATTTCCTACTGTTATACTGCCATTTCCTCAGTAATTATAAAGTTCCTATCTAGCATCACACAGCAGTAACCAGAAGGAAGTGATCGTACAGGTCAAGTTCAGCATAAACATGTACCTATACATTAAACATTAACCTTTCTAGGGTACACTTTACTGTAACCACGAAAATCACTCCAGTAATATTACTCTAACATTAAACTTTCTTGGGTATACTTTACTGTAACCACGAAAAATCACTCCAGTAATATTTCTCTAACATTAACCTTTCTTGGGTACACTTTACTGTAACCACGAAACTCACTCCAGTAATATTACTCTAACATTAACCTTTCTTGGGTACACTTTAATGTAACCTCGAAAATCACTCCAGTAATATTACTCTAACATTAATCTTTCTTGGGTACACTTTACTGTAACCTCGAAAATCACTCCAGTAATATTACTCTAACATTAACCTTTCTTGGGTACACTTTAATGTAAACTCGAAAATAACTACAGTAATATTACTCTAACATTAAACTTTCTTGGGTATACTTTACTGTAACCACGAAAATCACTCCAGCTATATTACTCTAACATTAACCTTTCTTGGGTACACTTTACTGTAACCGAGAAAATCACTCCAGTAATATTACTCTAAGAATGTTTCAGGCTATACACTAGTAAACAAAATGTTTCGTATCAATGCGAGTTTGTCTACTCAATTTTTGCATCAGATAAAACAGAAAGTATCTTGTTGATAATTACTACTGTAGATCACAGAAGATATCTGAACAGGTTGTTATATATTTTTGTATACCAACATACCCTCCACATAGTAGCGTTACTCTACAAACATCAATGAACATAGCCGGCATCTCTACAAAGCTTCTATAATCACTGCATTCATAAACTATACAGGTCATTCATAGTATTTGAAAAAATTAAGGGAAATGATGGAAGTCAAATCTAATTCACTCACTCAATTACTTTTACAATTTCATGATCAATTGCAATCGGCATTTTTTTTCCATTTTTTTTTCTCCAAGAAAATTATGATTCATGTTTAGAATATGTAAATAGCAGACAAATCATTGATCTCAACAGGTGATGAGAGATAATTAGCGAGGAGGAAGGAATGACAAACAGTCATGCGATCCTGAAGCTGCAACATGTGTAGAGGACAATGAGAGACACCCTGGCACCAGGTTTAGTTTGGTCCCCACACTGGACAGACACATTAACACTGACTTCGTTTTATCACATTTCATCCAACAGTACAGCATATGTTATATAAATGGGCAGTTTAAAGTTGATCACTGAGCTAGCCAGCCATCTAATATTACATGTATACAATCAAGAGATCAAACAACTGAAAACTCTAGCATGCAAACATGGATCAGCGTTGGTAGTTTACTGTAGTATAAAACCTATTATTTAGTATTAAGCACTTAGCTTGTTCCAATAGCAAATAACTATTTTGAATTTTCGCTAATGAATATTCATTTGTTTAAAGATTTTTGATAATTAGAATTGCAAATTAATGAAATCAATTTTGTATCAATGAACATATAGTAGGCAAAACGGGCCAGAACTAATTTGCAAGTTTATACAGTACACTATACTGATTTAGAGCTCATGATCATTAAGACAGTATATTGTGAAGTCAAAACCAAGATAATAGATTTGTGGGGTCACCTAAAAACCTAGATATATACTATATAGCTCTTGTTGACTAAATTGTGGGGTCACCTTAAAAACCTAGATATATATTACTATGTCTATTATTGAAATATACAAGAATCATTATTTTACATCATAAATGAGTAACATCCAACAGTAGAGCTATTATTATAAGGATGAAAATGATATATATCACCTCTTTTTTGGCTATAGATTACATTTTCCTTATTTTAATTATCTGTTTCATCTTTGACCCTGTTATAACTCCACTTCCATTTCATCTTAGAGCCCCCTTACCCCTCCCATCTTAAGTTAATGTGTCCCTCCCTGGACATGACACTGTCTACACACATAAACACAGACTCATTATCTGTATGAATCAGTGTACAGTACAAATAAACATCCTTACAACAATAACAGACTGACCATCATCTCCAGGCACGAGTTGGCAGTAGATCACAACAGTCGGTCACCATTTATTATACTGTATATCTGACAAACATACACAGACCATATAATTGAATTACATACTCCCATTATTTCTAGGAAGCCATGCCAACATTATAATCACCCTTTACTCCTGTGGTGATATTCGCCCTGTGTAGCACTGCCCTCCACATGACAGTGTACTCACATTTCACAAGTAGGCCTTGAAAACTTGACCTTTATAAGTATATCCTATTTAATCTGACCCATTAAACTGATAAAAAGAAGTATTTCTCCAGTTGAATTAAGAGCAGTTTTCCATTGCAATAACAAGTTTACTGCATTACTGCTGAAATCATTATTCTTTTCCTACAGAAACTCATTAGTTTTAGACAAACTATTCCTCTGAAAATAAAATCTGCAAGAAAGTCTAAAAGACTTTTTAATCAATATGAAGCAATTTGCTTTGATGAGCAGGCCTAGGTTTAGTTTTAAATGTTAATTTCAAAATCCTTTTATAAAATCTGAGTGGATTATACTTGGTAGGAATAAACATTAAGGTACCGAACAACTTCCTAATGGCTCTAGCCTTCTAGATTATGTTCACCGAATCTGTCCGCAACCAACATTACCTTGAACATAGCAGTTTGTAAAAGTGCCAGAAATTCACTGGAAAAACTTATCTGTATCAGTCAAGGAAGTACAAGTACTCTCACCCAAACACCATTAACAGTGGAAACCATCATAGTGTACGTGTGTATATATATTTATATATAAATATTTTAGTTTTACTACGTCAAAGTACTGTTTGAGATGATTGTCACTTTTATAAAGCTATATGTCATCCCCAATTTCTCCCTCAAATCAAAACAAATTCAAAAGGGCTCACAAAATGTATATACTATTTCCAAATCACTTCCTTATGAATATTAATTTAACTTTCTGAAAATCTTTGAATATTACAACTGACGTGCAAATGTTTAAGTTAAAACTAATACATCTGACAACGAATATCACTACCCATTTACAAATTATATATTTTTTGTAATTTCAGGTGAGATTGTTTTCCTTGTAATTTTTAGCATGCTATAAAATTTCTTCCAACACATTTTTTGTAACCCTTATTTTACTCTTCTTTTTAATGTGTTTTATTCATTTTGTACCGAGAAAGTGTTCCTAATGTGAGCAGATCCAGTTAACCATAAGGTACAAATGAGAACATATCAATGTTGAAAGAAGCCATCAATGAAAATGTAGACGTGTTTACTATAAAATCAGCAATGTATGTTTTCAGTAAACCACCAACGTACCACACAGTACACCATCAATGCATACTTTTACAGTAAAACGAGCAATGTACTCAGCAGCTACTACAGTAACACGAGCAATGTACTCAGCAGCTACTACAGTAACATGTTAGCATCAATGAATGTACAATGTTTACTGTGTAATGGCATATATAGATTATTGGTGAATCATCCACGACAATTCCTGCCACATATTCTGTTTATAGTAAATACCTGGTGAATCATCGTTAGAAAACTGCTAATCCTAGAATCAATCTGCTGAATACACACCTTGTAAGATTACATTACAAATAGATTCTGTCACCCGCATTATTACCCACACACAAAACAAGTACCAAGAACCTCGACATTCTGAGTGGCAATGTAAATTCAAACATGTTCATTGCAAATCCTTATTTTTTAATTTTAGCTTGTGAACAGCTAGCTTACACGAAAATAGGAACCAGATCAACAAGCTATAATCTAAAGGGAGTATTTTGTACACCTACACTTCCTCAGGCCAACAGGAAGTCAACTGTTCACCAGATTTGTTGGTTTACAATAGAGTTGTCAATTACGACCAATCTGTTTTAATTTATACTACAATATGAAACCAGTAAATCTGTATAATTATATAGCTATAACGTTATAATTGGTTAACCATATGGCCGTTTTCCTATAAGTGTAAGATTTCAAACATAAGAATTCTGATCTTCATTAAAGTGGAATCAGACAGAGCCAACAGTGACCATCTGTCAATACCATTAAATAACTAATTTCACAAGTATTGTTTTTAATACTTCCAACCTTAAAGACTTACCATACTTGCTGGTACATTTGTACCGATAGATTTCCAGCCAACAGCTCCACATGATTACTGTTGTTTTAGCTCCACATGTGGTGCTGTAGTTATTTTAACTCTCTCTATTACACTTTACAATATGACCATATGAATTATGTTGTACAATTTATAGTCCTGACTGTTTTCTTTCTCCTGTAGTTTATTTCCTGTGTTCACTGTCAGTGAGAGGAGGCCGATGATGACATAATGAACATTTGAATAGCATTTCTTTGACACCTTTTTCTATTCAAATGCTGCTATAATGAATACCAGGCTTGAACCTGTCATTGTTTTTTGTCCACACAAGCATTTAAATTCACATCACAGTAATTGTTTTAAAGACCATCTCATTATACATTTAAGACCACGGACACATATGGACAGATGTACAAGTACACACGCCATTATCGAATGTACACCTTAAGCTACACATGTACAAGAGCCATCAGCATCACTCCAACACATGTGTACAATGTGTTGTTCCAGAGACATATGCTTTGCTGATCTGGAGTGACTCCGGAGAGAATACATCCTTGGATTCCTTCACCAGATGGAAAATGGTCCTGACAGTTACATCACACTGACACAACAGACATTAGCTACAGTTGTGTGGGGGAACCATTGGTGCTAACTACCACATCATCAGAGTCACATAGCCTACAGCCCCTTACACACAGCCCCTCCAGGCCCACAGCCCCTTCACACAGCTCCTTCATACACCAGTCCCCTCAACCTGTAGCCCTGGAGCTTCAGGATAGACCAGCTTTATGTGTTGACTCCCAGCTCTGCTCCGAGACAAGTTGTGTGGCTGCTTTCTCAATAGACACTACCAGAACCCACTTGAAAATCCATCACCGCAGACAATTCATGTGTTCCGACTATTTTTTCTCATTTTAATCAATAGCGTGCAGTGTTTTTTTCCTGGTGACCTAATACAGCGTGTACACAGTGCAAAATAGAACCAGTGTCAAGTTGACCATTATTATTTTATTGCTTAATCAATCATCCCTTGGGGTTATCATTTCGATCAATATCTGATCAATATCGGCCCTGGAGAGTAATCTCCTCCTGAATCTAATATGGTGACACACAGGGTACGTTATCACTACCTTAGATTATCATCAATTATACCAATTGATCTAACTTGAACTAACCAGCCTGATGTTGATCCCTTGATGAAATATTACAATATCTATAAAACTCATACAGATGTCCCCTGCTCAAGTACTGAGACTTTATACATATTTGAAAATCTCCACTTACTTGGATTGCCTCCCCTGTTGACTATATGTATTCCTTTCCTGACCCTTTCATTCCCTCCAACAACTGATTTTTTTTAATTGATAAGTATTGCATTTCTTAATAATCTATGCTTTAATTTGTCGGTACATCGGGCCAGTGATTAAATTGTAAGATAGAGACTGATTAACACCTCCTCAGGTCCGACATCAAAAATGAAGCATATTGAACTCCAATAAAAGTCTGCTCCGACATGGAAAATCTGATAATTACCATAAAATTAAAAGTAAATTAAAACATGCATTGAATATGACAGCATCATAACTACCTAAGGCAAAGATTATGTTTACTAAGCTTTATAACAAAAAGATAAGTTACACTAATTCAGTCAATTAGAATTAATGGATATCAGAAAACTACAAAATTGTCAACATCAAAAATAAATTTTAAGAACAGAAAGATTTTAAGTACTCGATCATCATGTAAACTAATTTTGATAACAATCACTCAAGAAGCTAAGTAAAGGTAGTTCGGAACAAATGTATCAAAGGAAGTCAGAAAGGGGCATAACTCCAATAAAAAAGTTGACATAGAAAGATATTGCAAGCTAAAATAGCTACCTATTCAGATCATGTGTACAAAGTTTCATAAATATTAGTACATGTAGCAATTCTTCAAGTAAAAATTAATTTGCGGATAGATGGCAAGGCGAACAGTGTACTGACTCCAGTATACACCCCCCCTAACTTTCTTAGGGGGGGGTGGGTGTATAAATATGTAATTCTATTTGATTAATCAATTGGTCATCCATTTATCCAAGCCGTCTTATCCAGTCAATTTAGGTCAATATAATATGGAAATAGGCAAATGCAGACCTTACTTTATGAAGGGACACAGGCTTCATATGCTGGGCTCAATACACAACCAGGCATATGTCAATAAAACTACTGGTCAGTATGTACATACTAGCCCAACACTGACCAGTGTTATTGTAAGTAATTGTGACATGTTTACAGGAGTTAAATGAGGGTCTCTTGAGATGGGAATCCATCACATATAGACAGTACACGTAGGGTTCTACAAGATTCTTCTACTATAGTATGTATCAAAGGTTTCGACCTGTACAGTATTTTTCTTCAAAACAAACTGGAGAAAGAATGTAAATGTAGCATGTCATACAAGGTTTCCTTTTCCTTATCAAAGGTTTACAGACAGATTTTTAACAAAACAAACTGGAGAAAGAATGTAAATGTAGCATGTCATGCATTGATAGGTTTCCTTTTCCTTATCAAAGGTTTACAGACATATTTTTAACAAAACAAACTGGAACATTTCGGAAACTGTTTTTACGATTTTATCTCAGGCTACTGATTTTCTTCTGAGAGCTTGGAAAAACAAACATACAAAGAATGTACAAAGAATGTACAGTGGTCAAGATGTTAAATACTCCTACAAATAAAACTATACAAAGAAATTTTAAACAGCTTTATTTCAGTGATTTATAAAATGTCTACAAAAAGACTATAGATATTGGTATTTTTCAAATTTTGAAAAGACTTTTTACCCATGCTACTGTGTAAAACTTAAGTTCTTTTATGATTTTTATGACTACGATTTTAAATCTTAGCTCTGTATTAATTGCTAGCATATATATATACGACTTTTAGTAAAGTAAAAATGCCCAGAATTGACGCAATTTTTCTAAAGATACCACCGATATGAACGCATCTTAAGGTGCACCACAACACACTCCAAGGAACCTGAAGATTGCTAAAGTAGCTTGCAAATCTACAAGGCAGGAAGATTATATGTGATATATCGTATTGACTTCAAATTCCTCTGAATTACGACGGTATAACATGTACATGCACTTTCGCAAATGAGATTGGTCCTGTGATAAAATCGTAATTAACCAGGGCCAATCAACTACCAATTTGACATGCTGCCAGGACAACTGAAGCAGTGCCACCATTACCAATGCCACCGTAGCCATCAAACCCGTGGCCATCAAAGAATGCTGAGGAGGAGGTAATGGACAACAAAAGGATGTGGCATTTTAGTTGTTCACAAGAGATTACACACGGGTAAGTTTTGTATTTCTGTGTATAAAATCACCATTACTTGCTCAATTTATTACCTTATTCTTCTGATATCCCAATTTTGAAATTTTTTAATCACAAATTGGACTTAATGAACGATTTTATCAACCTCTATAAAATGAGTCTTTAGGATTGATATGACAACACTAAACACAAAGTACTGACATGATTATTTGAGAAACCGGTTTTGGAATGTATGAAAGTTTTCATAGCATTGAAATTAGTGATAGTTTTTTTCATTTCCTAACCATCCTCTTTAAACTTTGATATATGCTAACATATATGCAATCTAATCTAATATTGCACACTGATAGTACCATTGTCACTATACAGCGTCCTCCATATAGGAAACGATATTTTTGTCAAGTCTGGTAAAATGAATTCCAATTTTAAATAGATATATTGGCCTAATGAAGAGCCTATATATCACTCACCTGTTACTTATGGTGTACTCATGGTAGAATATATAAAGCTTAAAAGATTAGAAAAAGGTCTTTGCTAATCAAGCTGCCAAAGTAATCATATTGGAGTATCTCCTATTAGAACAACCTTGACTTAAAGTGCAAACGTCTCTCACTGGTACAAGCTGAGGAGTCAATATTATTACTATAAATATTGAGAATATGTCAGTTAAAATTTCAACATTTTTGACCTTTGTGACAAGTTGAATGGCAATGTATTTGTTTAAAATAGAAAGATAAGCTCCTCATAATCACCTCTGCATGCTAAAGAACCCTGCAGCCTTGAATATGGGCCAAGGTCTTTTATCTGAAAAATCTGACAGTTCTGTTAAATCTGTCAAGGTCATTTATTTAACAAACTTGAAAGCCCTTCACTCCAGCAAGCATAGATGATTAATATTATTAGTTTAGGCCATGTGTTATTAAGTCATTGGAAGTTTTCATGTCTTATCTGAGAGCTTAAAACCCTCTAGACCTTATTCTTTCTAAATATATATAGATTTTACCACAGATCAGAAATCAAGAATTTTACATGTTTGACAGCAGACACCTTAAAATACATAGGAAATTATCTGTATAATATAAAGTTGTCAGACATATGTTTACATAATGTTGAGGAAATTGTGCTTACCACACTTCCTTGCCTTTGTTTAAGAGCTATTAAAATGTTTTGCCCACTTGACTGACATAATTTAATAACAGGTTGCTTTGTTAATATAGTATATCATATATATATACTACACTGTAGGTGAATGTGTCCTTACCATATACATATATGAGAATTGAACAGCATTTTTTTCAACTTTATGCTGGTATGAATGCAAATTGGTTACATACACATGTATATGCCATGAAGCCCTAATGGTAAATGTGTACATTTGTGTATGTAGCCCATTTACTTTAGTACTATCAGGAACATTGAAAAATTACTGTTCCATCCTTATATTTATCCATTCTAAGTTTTAAGTTATTATTGTTGTAGTTATTCTGATGGTTGTCTCATGTTATTTGAAGCCGGAAGAGAAGCTTCAAAATGATGCTGACCAAATTTTCTTCTGGTATCTAGCTTTTAGAGGAACTTGCAGTGGAAATTTAAGAAAGTACTTAACAGTTTCTGTCTATACATACAAATGATCAATCCTCTATATACTATACCAAACATCAACGTCACATGATGATATGTACCTATCTGCATTGTATCACACGAACAGACACCTAATCAACTAGACAGATGTACCTTACATTAGTTTGTCTCACCACGACCCACATTTAAGCCTATTAACAAAATCCTCTTTCATGAAAGTTCCACAGGATCATTAATGATATCAATATTAACAACATATTATTGATGTTCTTTCCATAAGCCCAAAAGTTTTAGCCTCAGGTGTACTTAAAAATTGAAAAAAAAATATGCTTGCATGCATAAAATTCACTGTACACAGTAAAGTTCAATGTATACATGTTATATACATGTTATATACACACAATAACTTCAGTACTCTAAGCATACTGTGGCCTCACACATTTTAAACTAGTAATGTACTGAAATTATTACAGATGTTAACTTCAGGAGAGGACACAATGGATAAACCAATTTCATTAAGAATGAAACGACCCGTTGTGCTCAATTTTAGAAAAAAATAAAAGTCAACATCAACTTCAATACATGTCATTTAAAATGGAAACTTCATTGGCAAAACAAACCACAATATGACAGTCTTTTTACCACATGGAATTGCATTGGAAAGCTGAAAACCTCTTCTCCTGTAACTATACCAAACAATTGATCATAAATGATCCGGAAAATTATTATACTAGATGATTTTAATTTTTCTCAAAAAGGAAAGATGTTCATATTACAACAAGATCAAAAGTCGTTTACTAATTTTAGGTCAGACTAGTTTAAGTGCCCTATTTTCCACGAAACAACAAAATAGACACAAACACAATTTAGCCCAAAGCAGCTGGTGTACATGTTTGTGAAATCTACATACTGTACCATATGTGATGGCTGACACTCCCAGACAAAATAGCCCCCCACCAGGTCCCACAAAGTTTACATTCCTTATAACAGTGACCCTGTAACTTACACTGACAACTACCATACTTCTCTAGCCGTTCCTGTACTGCTGACAACACACAACACTACCCGTCCTTTACAATACACAAAACTTATCAAACCTGTTCTTTATCTTTGTTATTACAAAATTCAACATTTCGAATTATAACTGAATCTTTCATAAAACTTTAAAAGTTGTTTTTAAGTGCCCTTTAATCTAACTTTGAAAACATAAACACACCATTCAATATTTTGACAACTTCTATGTACCCTTCATTAATCCCAAAGGCTTTAACATGAGTAAAGTTAACTAGGATTTAGTACTATTTAAATCCTCTTAAATCTTGGTTACCTTTATGATAACCAAAATTTAAAATTTTTAAATAATCACACTGTTCATTATCATATTCTGTACCTGACAATAACTGATAATCAAATCAACAGCTGATGTACAACACATTAATATAATAGTTATATATTTTGGAACAGGTGTTTTAAATCAGTAACTACTTCATAGAAGATATATTTTTTGAAATTCAACAAGATTACTTTTGTTCCTAACGAATGTCCACTGAACACACAGATGTGATTTATCCCATTATACTGACCTGTCACGTTAAATATGAGCTTGAGTTTATAAAACCATCCGCTTCCTTGTGTGGTAAATTACACACAATACACTGTCAATATAAACCTGCCCTATAAGCAATGTGCACTAGTGAGTGTTGGAGTGGTTACACTTTCAACTCCTGACACCCCCTCATCACCCAGACCATGCAGAAACAACCTCATCAGCTGGTCAACTGATGGGTACAGCAGCTGTAAAAACTGTTTCAGCAGGAGCTACACATCTGGGGAAGGGCGGCTATTTGTGTCTTGGGATAAGCAGAGATAGAAGGGGCAGGTATAGACTACTTTGGCTGTGCAGCAATGGGGCAGGGTGACATTATAGCTGCTGAACATGACAGGGGAAGCGTCAAGATTTTGACAACATAGAAGCAGAACTGAGATTTGGAGAGAGATGAAATGTCAGGGGTAGGGTAGAGATTTAGATAGAGACAAGACACCAAGAAACAAGGGACATAACTCTGTAGCAATGTGGACTGGGAGAGCGGTACTACAAAGTCACCTGAGGGTCAAGGTGTAGAGTGACTGTGGGGGGGCTGATTGTTGTTAGTAGGTTCACATAAAACAGTAAGGAGTAAGGAGTAAGAAGTGACTGAAAGACATAGTAGACACAGCTGGAACTTTTACAGGGATTAATAGATATATATACGGCAGTGCATCGCCCTCAGAGTGAACCTGGCCTAGCGACATGGAGCAGGAAAAAGTCACAACAGTTTAGCATGATTCATATCATTTTAAACAGCTCACATATCAAAACCATGTGGATTGAAATCTAAATAGCTGAATATCTACAAACTTCAGGCACATTAGTCATACACATATATAAACAAAACTTTCTTCAAAGTTTAGTCAATAATTCAACTCAACCATTTTAAGATTAGTCATGAGACAAGGTATATTTTTCTACATGAACAAGCAATGCTAAAGAGTAACACTAAGTTACTGGGGTTTTATTTAAATTAACGGAGATTTGTCACGGATAACATTGCTGTAATGTACCAACTAGTGCCAGGAATTCTGACAATATTATACTACCGTTTATTCAGATGATATGTATAACATTTAAATATGTATTGATTAAGTTTTATAAAATCAGTGTGTACACCTGAATATCAAATTCATACATTTTTGTATATCACTCCTTCTGTGATTTGATTGAAAGGCAGCATCAATTACAAATACATCACCTTAAATGTATATCATGCATTGCACATAGGTCAAAACTTTGGAATATATTAGCCATGAAAAGAAATTTGATTCCTTAACTTAATATAAATTTAATTAGTTCAATCCTCTCAAGGAGTAAATCAACAAATCTTGCTCAAATTTAAGCTAAAACATATACTTGTTTGAACTCTCTCAACTGATTTAGGAATCCAATTTATCTTCAAATAAATGTCATTTAGTTTAATCCTCTGAAATTAAATCCATCAGGCATCAAATTTACATCAAAATAAATGTAACACAGTTTAACCCTCTGAAATCATGTCAATCAACACCGGAACACAAGGCGATATATATATATGCAGCAAGGCTGAACCTCCAAAATTAATTGTGAATTACTTCCAAGGTACTTACAAGTTGAAACCCCTCAAAAGATCAGTAATCAGAAAGTATTAGCCAAACAGGTGTCTCCCAAGGTTGACTTCAATATTATCAGATTCAAAATGCAGTGGTTATAGCCTAGCTCCCCACAGATATAACGGTGTAAATAAAGACATATCAGTTCATCCCTGAATCTCCTTATTATCTTTAAGTTACGACACTAACAGTCTGTTGAGGTCCTTTATAACTGAACCCAATGACAATGAATCAGAATTACACACATTACCTTTGTCATCAGCTCCTGTCATCTGTGTAGGTGACATTTACTCAAGGTGAAAGATGATTAGATTTTGGTTCTATAGTGCTTTTTCTTAAGGTTTACTTTCCACATACCAACTCCTTGTTTTCCCTGACCGGTACACTGGGTCAATGATAATCTGATTACGATTCTCATTAATTAACCCCATCAGGACAGATTGGTTAACTTGCTATCTTCCCTCAGGTGGTTAACTAAGCTAACAAAGATCAAACAGGCTGATAAACTTTTAACTGCCCAGCTGGACCGTTCAATGGAAAAGCATGGATTTGGATAAGACAAATATCCTTCAAAAAATGTTATCAATGCAATACTCTTCCAACCCTCAAAAAGTTCCACACTAATGTGTAACAAATATATCCTTCTGCCGGCAGCCCAATTTTTCTTGTATCTCTCTTCATTAATTTAAACTACTCCTTTAATTCATAAATAATCAACACCAATTATAATGTATTGTTCGATGTTGATATTCTATAGGAACATCGTGGCTACAAATTTCTTGCTGGGATCATCATTTCTCAGGTGATGCTATACAGTCAGTAGGTGTTTGTGTATCTCCGATCAATACACCTGTACAGGAGCTTTGATGTCCCCCGACCCTGCAGATAAAGGACACAACTGTCTACCTGTGTCCAGCATGACTCACCAACTGGTCAGATAGGATGTGGGTAAATGACCTTTTTATCTGCCTCATCAATATACTCCGGGCATGCGAGCCTCACTGTATTAATCTCCTATGTCATTACAGCCCCTGAGTGTAGATTAGTAAGGGAGACACAATGTATTATGAACCCCTGGGGAGGCAGTTCACCACGCACAACAACTGATTATATCCTAAAGTTACTTGATGTACAGTGTTAAAAGCATTGACATAATTTCATAATACATAACAATGTAGCGGTGTACATACATTTATTGGACATATGTTATAGTGAAATAAGAATTAGGATTACACTTCCACGTTTATATGCATATGTACCTCGTAACTAGAAAATCTATTTTAAAGGTACTCTAGTGACAAAAATGTTCCTTTACCAACTCAAAGAAGATAAAGAATCGGCCAAAAGATTTTTCCACACAAAAAGTTGATCAGTACATATTTCAAATGTATGACATATATCATGACTATTGAATCAAGGAAAGTTGAAGGTCAATAACTAGCTGTTTAAAAAAAAAAGTATTTTCTTTTAATTGCTAAATATCTGAAAGTATGGCATTTAATACAAAAAATGTGATTGTCCATTTTTATTCCAAATTTGAGTTTAGGATATATATTACTGAATTCATGGTCTTTTAGAAGGGTGAACTCAATCTTTAGAAGAATGTAAGTATACATTGTATAATGAACTTTCAATCGGTACTTAGCTACTTATGAAATATTTTCTGTGTCAGCTTTTAAGCTACTCAATTTATCTAGGTCAATCTATGGTAATGTTCCATAACAATTTCTTGGCAAATGAAAAACTAAATGTATGCCTCATAAAAACTTAGCCAGCCATCAATGAAGTGCAGCTGTATGTATATACTCCTGAAGTCAGGGCACCAGCTGCTCCGCTATAAAGTCCCCCACCCCCATCTCACATGCATGTGTGTAATTTACGTGTGTAATGTACTAGTTACCATGGACTCCAATCATTGTTCCTGGGTACTCTGTTGGCAGCGAGACCAACATCCCCTTCTGTCTGGATCCTGCTAATCCTGTTACCAATCCACACAAGTCTGCTGACTCAGTCAAAAAAAAAAATTCAAGTCTTGCTGATTGAGGTAAATCTCAGGAGAAATCGGAATCACTTTTTTCCTCTTAAGTGACAGTTTATGTAAGGTGCTGTCTACATGTCTCCAATATATTGCAGATTTGAAAAAATAAAAATTGGAAATAAGCTGGAATTACATTCGACACAATAATTCCCACGTGACTATATATTGTGTGTCTAATTATCAAGGTTTGTAAACAGTATAATTTTGAGTTGTAAGAATGTTATCCTCCAGTAGGTGTTTGTTCACAGTCAAATAGGTGCTTCAAAGACCTCTTCATCAGAAGTGAATTGCTTTGTTTAAGAACTTTAAGGACACACTTTCATTGATCGATGACACAACATTACAAGTAAGATTTATCCCTTGCCAGTGCACAACTGCTGTAATCTGAGGCCACACCAAACTATATCACTGTTGAAAGTCCACACCTAAATCTTCATTAAATGAGATTTTGTTTTCACCATGAACTCAAATTAAAATGCAACCATGATTCAGCAGATACAATTGTCTAATCAAAGATGTTATCTGAAGAAGACAGCCATCATTATGTCCAAATTTTTACAAATCTTAACTTTGATCATGTCTGTGCAGCTGTCAAAACACAATGGCACCAGCGTTACTCATCTGTGTAGGAACCACAACTAACGATATAACACAAGGAGTTGATGTGTTATTACTCCCATTCACGATATGTCAATACGTCCAATGTATAGTGAAGTCTGTATGGTTAAATATCAGGAATGCTTTAACTACAGCACCAATATGGTTTAAATCACATTACAGTGTAATATTTATTGTCACTTTGGCACTTTGAATGTGATCAGGCTACAGATATTCCAGCCCAATAAACATTCTTTGAAAAGCAAATTGCATTGGAAGAAAAATCACAAATTCCAATCCAGTATTTTTACAACTCAATAAAATTGATTCCAGAGTCCGTTGTGTCTCGATCACTGTCACTTGACACTGTGTTCCAATGTTATTGACTCAGCACAATCAGCCGGTTGCCCTCACTTTAAACATTTCGGACATGTAGTGACACGGCAGTACCTAATCCTCAAGTACTTTAATTTTTCCACTGGTCAAACAGTTAAATCTCCAATAATCACGTTACTTTACAATGTTAAACACATTGTTGAATATATTACATAAATGACAGCTCATGTTTAAGAGGTGCACCATCTACTTTTACCGGACTATCACACTCATTAACACCTGTACCGTAACGAGCTACTCCCGTACTGACCGTACTGACCGGTATTATAAAGTCGCTGTGACAGCTCACCAAACCAGGATATAAAAAACGCTCCTGTTATTTAAAGCTGGTTGAGTCATTAGACGTCACCGCTCAAATAATAACACTGCCTCACAGCACAACTTTCCATAACAAATTCATTCATAGGGTAAGTTTGGATTTCTCCTGGTGTAATGCACATACAAATGTAGGACTCCAGCTGGTCCTAATGTACAAGCTGTCTGCTAGCCTGCTCTCTAATATAATATGATCAGTCCCCTGACATTGCCAGTAGCTTTGCTGTCCTCTGTCAGACTGAAACTACCGCCATACTATGGCCATACTATTATGGGTCTGGCTAAATATAGCACAAATTCCTCCATATTGATATCTGTCACACATGGTACAGCTTTGAACATTGGGGTTCCTGAGGGGAAACAACCAGGTACTTAATTACATGACATAACCTGTCGGTGCCCTTCAGCTATGCAGTTTATTATTTTGTTTGAAGTCAAATTAAAGTCACTTGTATGATTTTGTTAAATATCCTGAGGGAATAGGATAAAAATTTCACAAAATCAGTGTAATGTTGTCTTTTTTTGTTATAGTTAATATTGACAAGCTCAATGTTTTATCTTCAAAATTGCAATATTTTTCTTTTTTTGTAAATGTGAGTAATAAATGTCTGCAATTTTTTCACAGCTTTTGAAAATTAAAAAAACAATATCATTGGAATCAATATTTATATAAACCATACAACGTTACACTTCATCAATCTTTTAATTGTAAAAATCAAGCTATTTTATTTTGTCATATTAACAAAACAATTCAAAATTTTAAAATTATTAATTTAGATTTAAAAGTTTTCATTGAAAAACTCTATATGTATTCATTGTAGGAATGAAAATTCAAATTTGATCAAATATATGTGCGGACATCTGCCAGTAAAAATAAAGATCAGTAAAACTCTTTGACAAAATGTCAATCCTAAATGTTGAATGATGATTAAAACCCAGATAGCTATAATATTGCAGATGTGAAAGTTGAGAATTACAGCAAAGATATAAAAAGAACCTTACTGGTATTTTCCATTCTTTCACACATTGACCACAATTACCAAATACTGTGTAGGAAATAAAGATCATTAAAGATTTAAAGAACAGCATTATTCAAAATTATCAGCTCTAAACTTGATTTATAAGCCAATTATATTTTTAAGGTCTACTTAAAAAAAAAAAAATCATAATGAAAAAACCCATAAAGGTAGAAAATTTGATATATTTTCTTATTGATTATTTTAAAGAAATTTACACTTTTCTAATACCAATTCATGCACAACTAGAATTTTGTTTTTGTGAACAAAAACATATGTCTCCCCTTATTAGGCAATAGAAAAACTCTGATATAAAAAATTAACAAAGGGCCAAATCTCTTTATATATAGTGGGGCACGAGACCCGAATTTAGAATGCGACACTCCAACTTCCCAAGATATATTAAAACTTTAGCAAGTTTGGTCAACGTAGGTGAAATAACATGGAAGTTATGCCGTGGACAAATATCAGTATTAAAATAAACAAAGGGCCATAACTCTGTATAACATGGGGCATAAAATCTGATTTTAGTGTAAGAAATTCCGCCTTCACAAGATACATAAATATGGTAAGTATGGTCAACGTAGGTGAAATAACATAGAACTTACGCTCTGGACAAACTTCGGTATAAAAAATAAACAAAGAGCCATAACTATGTATATAGTGGGGCACAAGTCCTAGTTCCAGTGAACTGCACACCTTCTGTGGGTGATGCAGGTATACTTCAAGTTTGATTAAGATATCTTTAATGGTTTAGAAGTTATGCTGTGGACAAACTTTGGTATTAAAAATAAACAAAGGGCCAAAACTCTGTATATAGTGAAGACCAAACCTGATTTTAGTGTGAAAAATCCCGCCTTCCCAATATAAATAAATATGATAAGTATGGTCAACGTAGGTGAAATAACATGGAACTTATGCTCCAGACAAACTTCCGCATTAAAATCAAGCAAAGGTCCATAACTCTGTATAAAGTGAAGCATGAGACCTAATCTGATTGCACTGCATACCTTATGTGGGGGGTTCAAATATAGTTCAAGCTTGATCAAGATATCTTTAACAGTTTGAAATAAACGGGCCGGACAAGAATTTACTGAAAATGTGCACTTATTTGACCTTTGACCTTGAGGTGAAGGTCACAGTGACCTAATTCCAGTGCACTGCATACCTCATGTGGGTGATGCATGCATACCGAAAGTTTCATCAAGATATCTTTAACGGTTAAAAAGGTATGGCACGGACAAGTTTGATAAGAAGAACCAGAAGAAGAATGTTAACCAGTACTAATATAATATGTCTCCCTTCATTCGAAGGGGAGAAATAATTAAAATCACTTAGACAACAAGAAGTTTTCACAGTCAACACTGACAGTTGAGAATCCTGGTGTCAAGTCAGCATTTTAAAGATTCTAATGTTTTTGTCCTAGTTTTGACAGAGCTGTAACTAAGATCTCACCTGTTCTATGGTTTATGGCTTTTTCACATGTATATTTTCCCCTTTTTTCTTTTTTGTTGGTGTCACATAACATGTCCGGGGTTTTAAGAGTCTTCACACAAACAAGCTTGGATAAAGACAGAAGTTTGTTCAACTCAACAACTATATAATGTCCATGTGAAAGCTTGATGATAAATAATAAACATATTCAGGAATGGTTGATAAGCCTGAAATACCTACATGTGTAAGAAATATGTTCTGTTAAATATTACTCATCTCAGTTTTTCGGTGAAAGCATTTCTTCTTTAATCTATTTTAAAGACGATCCTCTATGTATACGTAAACAAACAATAATTTGAATACTGAGGGGGCAGATTTTTACGCTGTGAACATTTTGTGAATGAGCACGCCTCAGTAATCCTGAATGGCCATCCACAGTATCTACGTAAGTATCTGTCACCTATGTCTGGCCACTCATCCTGTTATACAAAACACATACACCTGTCATCCTCAAATTGTCACAATAATACACCGTAAAACCATCAAACCCTAGCCATTAGTTTCTGTAAACTGTACACATAAAAACTGAAAATATGGCACCAAATATGCTAAATATGCAGACTGACCTATCTTAATTCAGGATCTGTTCAGGGAGATTCCCCATAACTGGTTTAAATTTTATAAAACACCTTTGGTAACAGCCTTTTAACATTCCTGGTCCAATGGCATACAAAGTACATATTGTATATGTTAATTAATTTGTGATTGTAATTTCTATATCATAAACAATAGTAGTCTGTATTACTCTGTAAATACCAAGCTAAGTTCCATCACAATAATGTAGGTGGTATATGTCACTATCATTCCAATGAAATCTCACCAACTTTGAACCACTCATCACCAGATAATAAGATTGCTTTAGAATTCTTACTGAATGTGTATACCGGTACATATATCAGCTGAATTTAAATTAAAAACTTTTGTTCTATCCACTGATTTATATACCACAGCTGTGATAAGTCAAGTCTATAAAGTCAAAATAAAGTTAAATAAACCCAGAGAAATAGAGTGTGGATTAAAAAAGCATATATATACAGATAATTGTTATATCTAATAACAGGCAATTAAGTCAACATGCAGACGATTATTATTTATAAGGAAACAGTCATTTATATATAACTATAGCAAAGAAATTAACCCCTTCATTAACCAAGCTAGCCTAAGGTAACCACTATTTGATAATTTTATAACAATACAATGTACTTACCAATGAATACCTAATCCTTAGACTCGTATAATCAGGAGCAATCTCCACTGACGTTAGACCAGTAACAGTCTTCTCTTTCTCTATATGTATGTATATAATATACATACCACACCTACCGTACGACTTGTGCCTACCTGTACATTGTACCTATATGACCTAATTATTTCTCTAAATCAGCATACCAGGTGTCCCTTCTGTCAGTCAGCTGACCATTACCTGAGTGGTTCATTACCAGGTCAACCAGACCATAAAAAACATCGGGGTCAATTTTATATATTATTCAATGTAATATCACATATGAATTCCTCCAATGAGTAAAACAGTGACAATTTTGTAGGACCTAGGCTATATATACAGAGGTCTTGTGACATTTTTGTAGGACTTGGGCTATATATACAGAGGTCTTCTGCAGTCCACAACTTTTTCCCGAACTTGCAGCAGTTGATATGTTTTATATATATATACCTCAAGTAAGGTCTATGTCACTCATAGAAAGCAAATGTCACAAAGTTGTGTTTAAATAAGCTTATTCCTTCAATTCCCCAAAATGTATGACATATACATGGGAGTTACTTCCCATTCTCCATTGATATTGAACTGTCATTAGGAACGTCACTAAATAGACCAAAAGAAATATATGTGTTTTTCTTATTTTCCTACCTGCATACAAAAACATCCTTCTAATTACTGTAACATTATAGTACCGAAATTACTGTAACATTATAGTACCAAAATTACTGTAACAAAATAGTACCAAAATTACTGTAACATTATAGTACCAAAATTCAGGAATTAGGTTGACCAAATCCATTTTGTAGAATCCAACATGGTTTCCAAGTAATTTGTATGTTTATTGTTAATCAAAAGGTTAAAGTAGAATTTTATTACAAATGATATATAAATCAATAGGCTATCATTTTGTTAATGCTGATGACCTAAAATCTTTTGAGTGAAAATAAAAAATGTTTTGAATACCTACATACCTATACTCAAAATCTAATTGAATCTGAAATACAGATATATTTGTATTTGGCCTGAATTGAGATGTTCAATTTATTCATCATTACATATTTAATGTTACCATATAAGTCATCTCCTACACCTACACAACCGGTCTAGAACCTGGATTTGATCATTCATGCATGTTATAAACAAGAGGGCCTGTATCGCTCACCTGGAAATGTTAGCAAAATTGAGGATGAAATGGCCAGATGTTTCTGTACATGTATTACATGGTTAGTCAGGGGTTATATTTATATGCAATTGGACAAAATCCTTTCATTCCTACAGAAAAAGGAGGATTTTGAAGAATTTGCTATGTTTCCACTATTGGGCCCCTGCCCCTCTGCACCCAGGGGGGTCAGATCCATCGTTGATAAAAAATTAGTTCCCCTTCACCCAAGGATGCTTTAGACCAAATATGGACATAATCCTGTCATTCCTACAGAAGAAGAAGGATTTTAAGGCTATTTTTCTATTTTCCGTATTTGGCCCCGCCCCTCTTCCCCAGGGGGTTAAAACCCACCATTTGTACAAAATTGATTTCCCTTCCCCATAGGATGCTACTGTTAAAATTTGGTGAAAATATCTTCATCCAAACGGAAGAAAAAGGATATTAAAGTTATTCCTTTATATCCCTTATTGGGCCCACCTCTCTGCCCCCAGGGGGATCGGGCCAAATGTTTATACAATGTTGATTCCCCTTCACCAAAGGGTGCTGTACATACCAAATTTGGACAAAATCATGTCGTTCCTTCAGAAGAAGAAGGATTTTGAAGAATTTGCTCTTTTCCCCTATTGGGCCCCGCCCCTCTGCCCCCACGAAGGCCACACTCACTGTTTATATAAAATTGAGTCCCCTTGTTCCGAGGATGCTCCAGACTAAAATAGGATAAAATCCTTTAACTTATGGTAGGAGAAGGATTTTAAAGGTTTTACCCCTATTTCCATTATTTGGCCCACCCCTCTGCCCTCAGGGGGGGGGGGGGGCACACCCACCGTTTATACAAAATTGAGTCCCCTTGGACTAGGGATGCTCCAGGCCAAATTTAGTCAAAATCTACTTGGCCTTTCAGGACTAGTAGCGTTTTAAAGGAAAAAGTTAACAAACAAACGACGGCCGGACGCCGGATGCTGCAGTATGGCATATATAAGCTCACCATGGTCCTTCGGACCAGGTGAGCTAAAAACATTATTCAAATCGAAATATAACACATGCATCAATTAAATTGCTGACCTTTAAATATTACAAGTTTGAAGTAATGTGTACAGTGTAATAAAATATTGACATACCTGTTAGATCTATGTCCTGTGAGAAGTCGATGTCTGAACCTTTATGGTAGGCCATGGGTTTGGAGTCAGAGTGAGGTGAAAGTTCAGAGGTCGCCATGTTGTTGGGAGTCCTTGGTGCAGCGTACGTCACATCCATCACAATGTCAGGAATATCAGTCAATTGATAGTCAGGGGAAGATGGTGACTGGTTGTAATCCCTACTGTCACTTTGCTGTGAGGTGTTGGCAGGCGGAGTATCCTCCCCTGACACCCGTACAGGCTGTTGTTTCTGCTGCAACCGTGCATCAAATGGATGGTTCGGAGATTGCTTCTCTTTAAATTTTTGATACACGTCTCTATCCCTGTCAGAGTTCTGCTTAATTGATTCCATCATTCGATTGGATGATGTGGGAATAGGTCGTGATCTTGGTTCATGGTCTAACAATTCCACATCAGATTTTGCAAGTGAAGAAGTGGACCCATCTTTGCTATACTTTTTGCCTCTAGGTTTTGGTGAACCACGTCCAAGAAATTTCTTAAAAGACTGTCTGAATTTGCTACGAGACAAGTTTTCATCTGATGCACAACCTCCATGTCCACTGTCAGATAAGGTTGACATTGACTCATTACTGCGATCTTTTTTACTTTTTCTTCCAAGTCTTGGAGAAAGCCTACGGAAGAAATTTCCTATACTGCTACTTACAGTCCTCTTTGGGGGAGCAAGGCGATTTGTTTCTTCCTCTGGTTGTAATGGCATGGAGCTCGATCGTTCCATTCTAGGTTGCAGGTCAGCAGGTTGATTCACTCTTTGCTCAGGATCTGCAGGGTATTCCAATTTTGCTCGAGTAGGATGATCTGATCTGTCCCCTCGGGGCGTCCTATGCGGATCCTTGGAGTGTTTGTCATCAGTGTAGTGATTGGACATTGCCTTCCTGTAGTTAATTGTGCGGTCATGTTCATATTCCCATGCTACAACATTCCGAGGTCCGACATCAGAAGGATGTAGGGGTGGCCTGCCGTTGGGAGTACCGCGCCCCCGGCCCTTCCCTGGGAGTGGGGGCTTTGTACGGTACACTTTGGGAGCCGGAGTGGAGGTTTTATTCACTTCGTCCTCATGCTTTGGTGTATCTTTTGAATATTCATTCACAATCATCTGTGTCACTTCCTGAATTTGTGAGGAATAGTCCTCTTTCTTTTCATCCTTCCTGGGCATCACAGCCTCCTCTTTCTGTGTAGGAGATGAATCAGTCATACTGTCCAAGTATACCAACTTTTTCACTGAAGTGTCTTTGTCAGACATGTCAAAATCTACCCTACTTTGTAATAAATCTTGATTTTCGAACGAGTCTGAATGTCTGACAGTCACATTAGTATTGTAAGTCACATGTTTTGAACCTCTATTTGACTTAGATGATTTCTCTGATTTCATACTAGAAGCGCCAGGACTAGTTGATCGGCTTCTGTGCCGCTTAGTCTTGATCGGTGTTGTTACTGCACTGAAACTTGTACGGTAGGGTTGATCAATTCTCGACAACAAAACTTCCTCTATGTTCTCGTTAGATGGACGCTTTGTCAGACGTCCGGGACTAGTGGCTCTCGTGAGGCGGTCCGGATTTACCCGCCACGAGACTGGTGTACCTTCTCTATGTCTACTATCTAATACTGATTGTGGAGCAAGCGTATCCATTGTTAACCAGTCGGCCAAATTATGAACGTGTGGTATCTATTCTCCCAGAGATCCATGATGTCCATCCAACAATCTGAAAATAAAATAAAATATATTTATTTTCAAAATTAATAAACTGGTCATGAGATAATCATCAATTTTAATTTGCACCAGATAGCATTCACTATTCTTTATAAGATTTACAGATGAAGTCCACATATTTCTGAACCATATATATAGTATCACCCTTCTTCTCCCAAGGAGAGTCAGCCCTCATGTATACAACACTGAATTCTCCTGGCCCAGGGTGGCTCTGTATTTATGAATAGTCATTTAAAGATAAACCAGACTATTCCCCTTTCTGGTTGCTTTTCTCTATCCTGAGGGAGGCATATACATTCTTCAATTACACAATGTTAAATTTTTGCTCCATATCAAATTTAGTTAAAATCCTTCCACCCATACTTGGGAATCTCAGTATTTCCCCTACTGGACTAGTACGTGCCCCTCCGTTCCACACTGGCCATTTCATATTCTGATTGACCTTAATTAATTCAAAATTCAAATAACACATTTTATAAGGGCATTGACTGTAACATCTCTATGAGCTTTTGTTAAAATTGATCTGGTGGAATAACAATTACATTGTACGTAAACAATTTTTAGCCAATCAGAAAGCAGGGTGGCCATTTTGGATTTCACGGGTGAGGTAGATCATCATCATAAGCCAATTAGAGTAGAAGATTAACAATCTGAGGTTCAGCTTTCTCATCCTGATCTGGCCACATCTATTCCATTTTTACACTCAGAACACTGTTATTGAATTATTTTGTTTATTTTATCTTTCTTAAAATGTCCAGCAAGGTATGATTTTTTTTCAGAAATATAAAATCTTCACCTACCTCGTGGATTTAATTGTCTAGCCAGAGGCCCTGCTGAGGGTTAAACAACCAAATAATCACCCGTAGGGTTAGAAGTTCCTCTACAAGAGCCTCGTGGTAGGGGACTATTACTTTTCTCCTCTAATTCTAAATACAATGTACTTCGTTTAAAACTATAGTTTTCAGCATTTGTAATCTGTTTGTTTTCCTGATTTACACATGACCTCTCCCGTCAAGAGCTGATTATGACGTCATATCTTATCGGTCCTGTAACTCCATAGTATTGTTTCTTTCAGCGTGGAATCTATCATACCCTATAGGGAGTGACAGAGAAATGCTACCCTAGGGAGTGACAGCTGCGAAATGATACCCTATAGGGAGTGACAGAGAAATGCTACCCTAGGGAGTGACAGCTGAGAAATGATACCCTAGGGAGTGACAGGTAAATGATACCCTAGGGAGTGACAGAGAAATGATACCCTAGGGAGTGACATGGAAATGTTACCCTAGGGAGTGACAGGGAAATGATACCCTAGGGAGTGACAGGGAAATGATACCCTAAGGAGTGACAGCTGAGAAATGATACCCTAGGGAGTGACACCTGAGAAATGATACCCTAGGGAGTGACAGAGAAATGATACCCTAGGGAGTTGACAGGGAAATGATACCCTAGGGAGTGACAGGTAAATGATACCCTAGGGAGTGACAGAGAAATGATACCCTAGGGAGGTGACAGAGAAATGATACCTTAGGGAGTGACAGAGAAATGATACCCTAGGGAGTGACAGAGAAATGATACCCTAGGGAGGTGACATAGAAATGATACCTTAGGGAGTGACAGAGAAATGATACCCTAGGGAGGTGACATAGAAATGATACCTTAGGGAGTGACAGAGAAATGATACCTTAGGGAGGTGACTGAGAAATGATACCCTAGGGAGTGACAGAGAAATGGTACCTTAGGGAGTGACAGGGAAATGATACCCTAGGGAGTGACAGAGAAATGATACCTTAGGGAGTGACAGAGAAATGATACCCTAGGGAGTGACAGAGAAATGATACCCTAGGGAGTGACAGAGAAATGATACCCTAGGGAGTGACAGAGAAATGATACCCTCGGGAGCGACAGAGAAATGATACCCTAGGGAGGTGACAGAGAAATGATACCCTAGGGAGTGACAGAGAAATAATGTCATAAGGGTGACAGAGATATCATACCCTAGGTTTGGGCGACAAAGATATCATTCACTATAGGGGTAACATATATCATACTCTATGGGGTGAGTAAAAGGATGTCTCTTGGGGTGAGATAGTGGACTCTCAATCCGAGAAGAAAGTCTTGTGTTTGGCAACTTAAGAATCTTCCCCAAGGGTTGAGATCCTCAATCTCACTTTAAAGGGGGTGAATTATTTGTTTTATCTTACCCTGTTCGCCTATTGTGTATCTTAAATATAATGTTATGTTAAATTCAGGGTTGACATGACTTTGAGGGATTGTTGACGTGATGTCATTGTATTGTTAACATGTAACAGAGATATCATACCCGAGGGGTGACATAGAAATCATACCCTATAGGGATAACAGAGATATCATACCCTATAGGGGTAACATAGATATCGTACCCTATAGGGGTAACATAGATATCGTACCCTATAGGGGCGACATATATATCATACCCTATAGGGGTAACAGAGATATCATACCCTATAGGTGTAACAGAGATATCATACCCTATAGGGGTAACAGAGATATCATACCCAAGGGGTGACAGAGATATCATACCCTATAGGGATGACAAAAATATCATACCCTATAGTGGTGACAGAGATATCATACCCTATAGGGGTGACAGAGATATCATACCTTATAGGGGCGACATATATTTCATACCCTATAGGGGTGACAGAGATATCATACCCTATAGGGGTGACAGAGATATCATACCCTATAGAGGTAACAGAGATACAAGAATGTATCATACCCTATAGGGGCAACAGAGATATCATATCTTATACAGGGGTAACAGAGATATCATACCCTATAGGGGAACAGAGATATCATACCCTATACGGGCGACAGAGATATCATACCCTATGGGAAGACAGAGATATCATACCCTATAGTGGTGACAGAGATATCATACCCAAGGGGTGACAGAGATATCATACCCTATAGGGGTAACATAGATATCCTATCCTATAGGGGTAACATAGATATCATACCCTATAGGAGTAACAGAGATATCATACCCCTTAGAGGTAACAGAGATACAAGAATGTATCATACCCTATAGGGGAACAGATATCATACCCTATACGGGCGACAGAGAAATCATACCCTATACGGGCGACAGAGATATCATACCCTATGGGAAGACAGAGTTATCATACCCTATAGGGATGACAGAAATATCCTATCCTATAGGGGTAACAAAGATATCCTACCCTATAGGTGTAACAGAGATATCATACCCTATAGGGGTAACATGGATATCATACCCTATAGGGGCGACATATATATCATACCCTATAGGGATGACAGAGATATCATACCCTAAAGGGGTAACAGAGATATCATACCCTATGGGAAGACAGAGATATCATACCCTATAGAGGTAACAGAGATATCATACCCTATAGGGGAACAGAGATATCATACCCTATAGGGGAACAGAGATATCATACCCTATAGGGGAACAGAGATATCATACCCTATACGGGCGACAGAGATATCATACCCTATGGGAAGACAGAGATATCATACCCTATAGGGATGACAGAAATATCCTATCCTATAGGGGTAACAGAGATATCCTACCCTATAGGTGTAACAGAGATATCATACCCTATAGGGGTAACATGGATATCATACCCTATAGGGGCGACATATATATCATACCCAAGGGGTGACAGAGATATCATACCCTATAGGGGTAACATAGATATCATACCCTATAGGGGCAACAGAGATATCATACCCTTTAGGGGTGACAGAGATATCATACCCTATAGGGGTAACATAGATATCATACCCTATAGGGGTGACAGAGATATCATACCCTATAGGGGCGACATATATATCATACCCAAGGGGTGACAGAGATATCATACCCTATAGGGGTAACATAGATATCATACCCTATAGGGGCAACAGAGATATCATACCCTTTAGGGGTGACAGAGATATCATACCCTATAGGGGTAACATAGATATCATACCCTATAGGGGTGACAGAGATATCATACCCTATAGGGGCGACATATATATCATACCCAAGGGGTGACAGAGATATCATACCCTATAGGGGTAACATAGATATCATACCCTATAGGGGCAACAGAGATATCATACCCTTTAGGGGTGACAGAGATATCATACCCTATAGGGGTAACATAGATATCATACCCTATAGGGGTGACATATATATCATACCCTATAGGGGCGACATATATATCATACCCAAGGGGTGACAGAGATATCATACCCTATAGGGGTAACATAGATATCATACCCTATAGGGGCAACAGAGATATCATACCCTTTAGGGGTGACAGAGATATCATACCCTATAGGGGTAACATAGATATCATACCCTATAGGGGCGACAGAGATATCATACCCTTTAGGGGTGACAGAGATATCATACCCTATAGGGGTAACATAGATATCATACCCTATAGGGGCGACAGAGATATCATACCCTATAGGGGTGACAGAGATATCATACCCTATAGGGGTAACATAGATATCATACCCTATAGGGGTGACAGAGATATCATACCCTATAGGGGCGACATATATATCATACCCAAGGGGTGACAGAGATATCATACCCTATAGGGGTAACATAGATATCATACCCTATAGGGGCAACAGAGATATCATACCCTTTAGGGGTGACAGAGATATCATACCCTATAGGGGTAACATAGATATCATACCCTATAGGGGCGACAGAGATATCATACCCTATAGGGGCGACATATATATCATACCCAAGGGGTGACAGAGATATCATACCCTATAGGGGTAACATAGATATCATACCCTATAGGGGCAACAGAGATATCATACCCTTTAGGGGTGACAGAGATATCATACCCTATAGGGGTAACATAGATATCATACCCTATAGGGGCGACATATATATCATACCCTATAAGGGTAACAGAGATATCATACCCCTTAGAGGTCACAGAGATACAAGAATGTATCATACCCTATAGGGGCAACAGAGATATCATAACCTATACAGGGGTAACAGAGATATCATACCCTATAGGGGAACAGAGATATCATACCCTATACGGGCGACAGAGAAATCATACCCTATACGGGCGACAGAGATATCATACCCTATGGGAAGACAGAGATATCATACCCTATAGGGATGACAGAAATATCCTATCCTATAGGGGTAACAGAGATATCCTACCCTATAGGTGTAACAGAGATATCATACCCTATAGGGGTAACATGGATATCATACCCTATAGGGGCGACATATATATCATACCCAAGGGGTGACATCATACCCTTTAGGGGTAACATAGATATCATACCCTATAGGGGCGACATATATATCATACCCTATAGGGATGACAGAGATATCATACCCTATAGGGGTAACATAGATATCGTACCCTATAGGGGTAACATAGATATCGTACCCTAAAGGGGCGACATATATATCATACCCTATAGGGGTGACCGAGATATCATACCCTATAGGTGTAACAGAGATATCATACCCTATAGGGGTAACAGAGATATCATACCCAAGGGGTGACAGAGATATCATACCCTATAGGGATGACAGAGATATCATACCCTATAGGGAAAACAAAGATATCATACCCTATAGGGGCAACAGAGATATCATACCCTTTAGGGGTGACAGAGATATCATACCCTATAGTGGTGACAGAGATATCATACCCTTTAGGGGTGACAGAGATATCATACCCTATCGGGGCGACATATATTTCATACATTATAGGGGTGACAGAGATATCATACCATATAGTGACGACAGAGATATCATACCCTATAGGGGAACAGAGATACAAGAATGTATCATACCCTATAGGGGCAACAGAGATATCATATCTTATACAGGGGTAACAGAGATATCATACCCTATAGGGGAACAGAGATATCATACCCTATACGGGCAACAGAGATATCATACCCTATGGGAAGACAGAGATATCATACCCTACAGTGGTGACAGAGATATCATACCCAAGGGGTGACAAAGATATCATACCCTATAGGGGTAATCTAGATATCATACCCTATAGGGGCAACAGAGATATCATACCCTTTAGGGGTGACAGAGATATCATACCCTATAGGGGTAACATAGATATCATACCCTATAGGGGCGACATATATATCATACCCTATAGGGGTAACAGAGATATCATACCCCTTAGAGGTCACAGAGATACAAGAATGTATCATACCCTATAGGGGCAACAGAGATATCATACCCTATAGGGGAACAGAGATATCATACCCTATTCGGGCGACAGAGATATCATCCCCTATACGGGCGACAGAGATATCATACCCTATGGGAAGACAGAGATATCATACCCTATAGGGATGACAGAAATATCCTATCCTACAGGGGCAACAGAGATATCCTACCCTATAGGTGTAACAGAGATATCATACCCTATAGGGGTAACATGGATATCATACCTTATCGGGGGGACATATATATCATACCCTATAGGAATGACAGAGATATCATACCCCAAAGGGGTAACAGAGATATCATACCCTATGGGAAGACCGAGATATCATACCCTATAGAGGTAACAGAGATACAAGAATGTATCATACCCTATAGGGGCAACAGAGATATCATACCCTTTAGGGGTAACATGGATATCATACCCTATAGGGGCAACATATATCTCATGCCCAAGGGGTGACAGAGATATCATACCCTATAGGGGCGACATATATATCATACCCTATAGGGATGACAGAGATATCATACCCTATAGGGGAAACAAAGATATCATACCCTATAGGGGCAACAGAGATATCATACCCTTTAGGGGTGACAGAGATATCATACCCTATAGGTGCGACATCTATATCATACCCAAGGGGTGACAGAGATTTCATACCCTATAGGTGTAACAGAGATATCATACCCTATAGGGGTAACATAGATATCGTACCCTAAAGGGGCGACATATATATCATACCCTATAGGGATGACAGAGATATCATACCCTATGGGAAGACAGAGATATCATACCCTATAGAGGTAACAAAGATATCATACCCTATAGGGGAACAGAGATATCATACCCTATAGGGGAACAGAGATTTAATACCCTATAGGGGAACAGAGATATCATACCATATCTTATACAGGGGTAACAGAGATATCATACCCTATACGGGCGACTGATAAATAATACCCTATACAGGCGACACAGATATCATACCCTATGGGAAGACAGAGTTATCATTCCCTATAGGGATGACAGAAATATCCTATCCTATGGGGGTAACAGAGATATCCTACCCTATAGGTGTAACAGAGATATCATACCCTATAGGGGTAACATAGATATAATATCCTATAGGGGCGACATATATATCATACCCTATAGGAATGACAGAGATATCATACCCCAAAGGGGTAACAGAGATATCATACCCTATGGGAAGACAGAGATATCAAACCCTATAGGGATGACAGAAATATCCTATCCTATAGGGGTAACAAAGATATCCTACCCTATAGGTGCAACAGAGATATCAAACCCTATAGGGGTAACATGGATATCATACCCTATAGGGGCAACATATATCTCATACCCAAGGGGTGACAGAGATATCATACCCTACAGGGGTAACATAGATATCATACCCTATAGGGGCGACATATATATCATACCCTATGGGAAGACAGATTTATACAGAGATATCATACCCTTTAGGGGTGACAGAGGTATCATACCCTATAGGGGTAACATAGATATCGTACCCTATAGGGGCGACATATATATCATACCCTATAGGAATGACAGAGATATCATACCCCAAAGGGGTAACAGAGATATCATACCCTATGGGAAGACCGAGATATCATACCCTATAGAGGTAACAGAGATACAAGAATGTATCATACCCTATAGGGGCAACAGAGATATCATACCCTTTAGGGGAGACAGAGATATCATACCCTATAGGGGTAACATGGATATCATACCTTATCGGGGGGACATATATATCATACCCTATAGGAATGACAGAGATATCATACCCCAAAGGGGTAACAGAGATATCATACCCTATGGGAAGACCGAGATATCATACCCTATAGAGGTAACAGAGATACAAGAATGTATCATACCCTATAGGGGTAACAGAGATATCATACCCCTTAGAGGATATCATACCCTATAGGGGCGACATATATATCATACCCTATAGGAATGACAGATATATCATACCCTAAAGGGGTAACAGAGATATCATACCCTATGGGAAGACAGAGATATCATCCCCTATAGAGGTAACAAAGATATCATACCCTATAGGGGAACAGAGATATCATACCATATCTTATACAGGGGTAACAGAGATATCATCCCCTATAGGGGAACAGAGATATCATACCCTATAGGGGAACAGAGATTTAATACCCTATAGGGGAACAGAGATATCATACCCTATACGGGAGACAGAGATATCATACCCTATACGGGCGACAGAGAAATCATACCCTATACGGGCGACAGAGATATCATACCCTATGGGAAGACAGAGATATCATACCCTATAGTGGTGACAGAGATATCATACCCAAGGGGTGACAAAGATATCATACCCTATAGGGGTAATCTAGATATCATACCCTATAGGGGCAACAGAGATATCATACCCTTTAGGGGTAACATGGATATCATACCCTATAGGTGTAACAGAGATATCATACCCTATTGGGGTAACTTGGATATCATACCCTATAGGGATGACAGAGATATCATACCCTATAGGGGCAACATAGATATCATACCCTTTAGGGGTGACAGAGATATCATACCCTATAGGGATGACAGAAATATCCTATCCTACAGGGGCAACAGAGATATCCTACCCTATAGGTGTAACAGAGATATCATACCCCATAGGGGTAACATGGATATCATACCCTATAGGGATGACAGAGATATCATACCCTAAAGGGGTAACAGAGATATCATACCCTATGGGAGGGCAGAGATATCATACCCTATAGAGGTGACAGAGATATCATACCCTATGGGAAGACAGAGATATCATACCCTATAGGGGTAACAGAGACATCATACCCTATAGGGACGACAGAAATATCATACCCTATATAGGGGCAAAAGACATATCATTTTCCAATACATAGTTTCAGTTTTTTACAATGCATCATAAGTTTCAGTTTTTTCCAATTCATATAGTTTCAGTTGTTGTCAGTGATACAGGGATCCTTAACCCTGGGATTGACTAAAGGTATAAACCCTGGGATAGTGACATGTGCACAGGAGTGTGTGTACAGACAAACATAAGCCACACTGTGACTGGCTATTGTATAATACACAAAAATAACCCATGATACAAGTTATTCTTGTGCTGGCATCCTTGGCTCATCATTCACATAATGGTTATAACTACTGATAACAAGGAATACTTTTGCTATAACAAGCATCAGAGCATTCGTATAAAGAAATCATAACACCAATAAGTACAGGATATATTATCAAATAGGCAAACACACCAAACAGGTATGTTTTGTGCACCTACATGTAAATAGCACTGTAAGGGAATGCCTTCAGTTATCAGGGTACAAAAATGTACTAACGTTAACATTACATCCAATTTGTATTATCAACCATTAATTGGGATTGCCACAGCGTAATTTGCTGTGAACTGAAGTTCAAATACACACTGACAGAAGCATTCTTTTTTATTGTAAGTTTAGTACATGTACATGCATTACCTAGTAATAGAGCTCAATTTTTATACTTAGTAATCACAAGGGGGTAATGCACCTCAGAATCACAACCTTAACCTAGCAAGCTTACCATTCCTAAAGTTCATATAGATAAAAAATCAATCAACATTATGCATCGTAATTTCATTTATTGCACCAAGATCATTTCTCAGTCTTATTACTTTCGAAACCAAAAAGTCCAGACCGGACACAGCTAAGTTCCCCGATTAGCATTTTAGTTTGAGGGTTGCTCAGATATATCTAATACAACCAAAGTGGAACTGACTATAACCTACTAAACATGACATTGTATTGATCAGTCAGCATATATATGATATATATATTGACTAAGCCATTCAGATAAAACATTCATGAATCTCAATTTAGGTTTTTCCTTCGAAAGAGATAATAGATTTGTGCAAGTTCCTCCTCGAACAAAGTACTATCGACTTTCACAGTTCCTATTCTCTTCTTTTCATTTTCCACTACCTTTATAAAAATACTTATCAATACATATGTAATATCAACATTTATATAATACAAGTCCCTTTTTTAAACAGGTGAAATATCAGTGAAAAGTGAAATTGAATTGTACAGTGAATATATAGTATACAACATTAACTGTTAAACGAAGTGAAAATGTGAAAAAAAGCTGTTGGAGAACAGTATAGCTCGCCAATTGGTGATATATGTTGTAAGATAGCAAATATCAATAGAAACAAATGTACAGTAAAACCTTGATATAATGCCCGTCATTTCATTTGCCACCTCACTTAACGTCAACATATATTCAGGTCTCTAAAGTATGTTTTTTTTTAATAATTCCTTCTAAGTTTCCCTCAATTTATCGGCAAACCCCTTTATAATGCAAACATTTCTTTGGACAAATGATGGCAATATAACAAAGGTTTTGCTGTACCTTAACATGTAAGAAGATATGACCAGCCAACGTGAAGTAATCAACAGCCTATTGATGGTGATGACCGATTCAACACTGCACAAAAAAAACTTGCCCAAAACCGTTAACCAGTTTTTACACTCCATATAAATACTCCAACCTTATAATACGCCTATTGATGGTGGTGATCCTATGGCCATATGTACTACATGTACATAAAAAAACTTGCTCAAACTTTTTACCAAGTCCAATTTTTTTTTTATTAAGCTGTTTTTGGCCCCTAAAATATGAAATATGGTTCAGCACATTGCTTACACTCCATATAAATACTTCAACTTTATAAGGTAATAGACAACAGCCTATTGATGGTGGTGATCTAACACTTCACAAAAAAAAATGCCAAAAAAATTAACCTCAAGCTTACCCAAAAACTGAAACTAAGTCCAATTGAGCTTTTTTTGGCCCCTAAAATATGAAAATAGGGTCCAAAACTTTGCTAACACTCCATATAAATACTTCGACCTTATAATAGACAATAGCCTATTGATGATGGTGATCTAACACTTCACAAAAAAACTTGCCCCAAAACTTTAACTTGAGCTCAACGAAGCTTGCCCCAACACTTTAACTTGAGCTCAAGCTTGCCCCAAAACTTTAACTTGAGCTCAAGCTTGCCCCAAAACTTTTACCAAGTCAAATTAAGCTGTTTTTGACCCCTAAGTATGAAAATATGGTCCAGCACATTGCTTACACTCCATATAGACGCCTTAACCTCATAAAAGACAACTGTGTATTTAGGGTGATGATCAAACACTGTCTGGAAAAAGCTTGCCCAAAAAGTAAAATCTCAGATGGTGGGACTCCGACACCGATGTGACTACATTAGCCCCCCTTTTCTCCGAATAGGCTAGCTAAAAAGGTATGGTGTCACCTACATGTATTTACTGCTTGTCATCTACACGTTTACATTCCCTATACGTGCTACCAGCCAGGCCACCAAGAGTGCTTAATAGAATTTTATAACAAACAAAAAAAATATTCATAATTATTGAATAAATATGAGATTAATATATCCGTCTTTCAAACGGGATTCATAAAGTAGTGGTGCTGATTTTTACTTACAACATGTTCCTGCTGTCTGTAATGAAATTATGAAGTAATTCAATTATACCTAGGTCAACTAATTAAACCATGCAGGTAAACTAATCACAAGACTCATCACAGATAAGCTAATAATAGATGAATTAATTACAGGTAACCAAATTACAGGTCCATGGCAAACTAATCAAAGCCAGATGCTTCCAAAAAGAGGAGGATACCTGTAGTTCATTATCTTCATTCTTCCCATCAATAAAGCTGCTCCAGGTACGATACAGCCCAGCCACCCTAAGCCAGACGTATACATGTAGCTCCAGGTACGATCCAGCCACCTTTATCAATCGCTTGTTTATCCGAACGTCATGCAATGATCTATATTCAAGTCATGTCGAATACACGTATTTCTATACAATTGAAATGGCTTTTTTCAATACCCACAATCACCATCACAATGAAGACACAGCCAGATCCAGTTAGTTGTTTCCCACCAGAGTTCCTGGTAGACAATTTTGATCTACTGACAGTGACAATGTGTCAAAAGTACACCAGTTATGAATCAATCCTCAGTACACTTGCTCAAACACACTTGATATTGATCCTGAGCGTCACAGAGAAACTGTTAACTCACTGTATCACTGACACAGGTACAACATTTCAGCTGGATTGTGTTGACATGTTCTCCTCATACAGATCTATATTGAATTTTAACACAAAAGCTGCATATCCTCATCTACAAAAATCCTACTGTGCACCATCAAGCATCCAATCATCTATCAGGAACATCAAATATCACCTTTAGAAACCATAACATGAAACAAGATTGTGCAGCTCGGTATCACGGCCCACAGGTAAGTCTAGGCATTCCTGAGGACATTTAAACAGCCATCCTTTCACTGGGAGAGATATACCTCAGAATGTTGTAGCAGCATCTCAAACTGCCCCAATCCCATGTCTGCCATTCCACTTATTTCACTAATTTTTTGAAATGACCAATTGAGAACATGCAGAGGTAAGGGTGGGGATGGCTACAGAGGCAATTTTCCAGCGTGTATACATCCTATAGGCACTTAGCACTGGTGTTGATGCTTCCAGTCTCAGCAACAGTTATAGTCTGTTCCAGAAGACTACCACACAAAACTCCACAGGGTGTACATGAAACTTTTTACTTGCTGGTATTGAGATCTAAGGCTAGTTTCAGAAAAGGATTCCCACTGAATCTCATTAACTTTCAAACATACAGCTTATTATCACAGAGGGATACGAGTGAGGTGCTTCAGTCTAATCTGTTACATACCAGACTTAGAACCAATATCACTAATGCAACATACATTTGCTGTATCGTTGGCCTAGATCGGCTATTAAACTTCTGTTAAAGAGGCTGGTCGGGGAAAAAAATACAAAATAAATGGGTCTAAATGCGTTCTCTGGCCTTCCAAAAGTTATACCACGGCAATATGATGGTCGAGTTCTGCTTGCAATGTCCAGTTTTGACCACTGAAATTTCTCGGGGAAGCCCCGCATAAATTTAGCGCATATCTATTTATGTATGTCACGTGGTTGTTTCGAAAGTGAGGCAGTGAAGATAACAACAATAGCACGCCGACATGTGCCATGTCGGACTCAACTAGCGGACAAGACAGCAATACTATATGTAAATAATTGTTTTCAAAGGTCATTATGATGCAAGTGTAGTATTCCTACCTATGTGTTGTTGTTATATATAACGGTATTGATACCTCGTGCCTGTCATGACTTTTGCATGCATCTTTTTCTTTCGCCGCGATGTTTACATTTGGCCTTGTTAATGACGCGCGTTCGGTAAAATTACATCACTGATCTTGGTCAATTGAGAGTTTTAGACTGTCAGGTGACGATTTAGGATTTCTTTAATATAATTATATCTTTTACTCCTATGGAGTGAATTTCAGCAAAATTTGAATCGGTATATTTCATAAGAAGGTATTTTAAACATGTGTATGCCATTTTAGCAAATATGACATTTTTTCCCCCATCAGCCCCTTTAACAAAAACCATAAACCAGCCACCAATATTCATCATGGGATTTTTTTTATTGTATTGTAAAAACAACTTATTTTGAATCATCTTCAAAATTAAGGTAGTCTTGTTCTAGATAGAGCTTATGGTGTTTTTTTCAAATGGAGATAAGTTTCCAGATTGCTGAATCAATATCATAAAGTGCCAGTACATGTATACAGTAAAATAGCTTTTGATGAACATGGAATGACTTATCAATTTATGAACTATAAACCTTAATGTATGAAAAAGGAGCAAGGCACAGGTAACATATGGGTGATAAATTATTCAAAATTCTGCAAACATACTGAATAGACCAACAGATTAATAATGTATACAGGTTTGAATAAAGACTCCCTCACATATATATATATATATATATAAATAAAACAAAACACTCACAGAAGACTGAAATATAAACTAGAACCATATAATATATATGCATTTATACTTTATGGTTTATACTAACAATATTTTAGACTAGCTTATGATAAAACATACTTTACCCCAGTGAAATATTGACTATCACATCAAGTATTACATTTATACACTAAAACTTTAATATACATAATTACCAATACACAAACAGTGTGCTTTGTATATAAAATTTCACTTCTGAATATCAAATTGTGAACAGAAGCACGGACACCTGTTTAAATAGCTTAGTCGTCGGGCGTGTCCTGCATTTCATGTAGGTCGTATATCCATATACGCAGGTATACAAGGATCCATCAAAATGCAGAGCCATGGTCAACAAAGGATCTGACTTATGTGTAAGTAAAATTGCCGTATAGGTGAGAACAGATCAATAATACTTGCCAACCGGTTATCAACACACTAAGTGGGGGGAAATCCGCCTTTGTCGGGCCCACAAATGGGGATCCTGGGAATGCGATCATGTGAAACATTACCGATGATTATATAATTAATTATTTGTGCTTTATTTTTATCAGGTAAAAGATGTTACTGGATATAATAAATGGAAATTGTGGGAAATATTTATAAGTGGGAAATCATACCTGATTGTGAATACTATATAAAAATTATATATGACAATTCCCTTTATTGTCAAGATTTTTTTATTAATTCCCGACCCCCCCTCCAAAAAAGAGAAATCTCAAACATTTTAAAAATATTGATGTTACCACTGAATAATATTCATTGGAGAAGAAATGTTGAAACATGAATAATTAAACACTGACAGTACATAACCTAAACGATGATACAGTAATCACAATGCCTTTACAGCCCTGTAAACTACTTTGTATAGAAGCCAATGGAATTGGTACAATACAGTGATTATATACTACACATGTACAATTCTCATTGTACAAAGACTAAAAGCAAATCTGCACAAACTCTGACTATATTTTCCTTTAATTTTCAAGTCTAAATTTCTTCTTTTTGACTCATTTTGCACATTTTCATCAATAAGCATCACTTTCAAAAAAGATTTTTGGATAAAAGAAATTTAAATGGACTAGCCACCAAGGTACATGTATGTTTCCTGTGGGATCTAATTGGTCTAGATTGCATCAAAACTCAAAAGCTTTCATTGAATTTTTCCAAAATTTGAAATTGTTCCTGAACTATTATGAATTCATCTATTTCAGTTTTAAGTTATGTAAATTAATCGTTTAATCCATCAGAATTTACTAACCTCATTAATTATATATATATCCGTAAATATGCACAAATCACATCAGTGCCCAAGATGGGTGGAAAGACAGAGGAACACAAACATTGTTATCAAGTTTGAAGGAATTTGGCTAATATTTGCTAGAGTTATTAAGCGGAAACTGCAGAAAATGACGTTTTTCGTTAATCAAAGGGCAATAACTCTGCCAAATGGAGTTCGATTAAAGTGGTTGTCAAACATGGCCGAGCCCTTAATGCGTTGAACCCTATAACTAAGTTTGAAGACAAACGTATAATATTTGCGAGAGTTAATAAATAGAAACTGCAGATAATGACTTTTTTCGTTATTCAAGGGGCCATTACTATGCCGAATAAAGTCCGCTAAAAGTGGTCATCGAACTTGGTCAAGCCCATAAGGCATTTAATCCTGGTTCCAAGATTGAAGAAAATTGGTTAACATTTGTTGCAGTTATTGCACGGAAACGATATTGAGGAATTGGTAGGTGCTAACTACTAGTCCTATGCCACCTGGCTAATATCACCCTTTGTGTGTATGCCTGCGTGTGTGCTGGAGATGTATTGTGTTCTTTTTGCAGAGGGACCGTGCTTCCATCATACGATACCATTTATAGTGCCACTTCACTTGAATGCTACAGGACAGATACCACAACATCCACCCCAGACCGTTTTATTCTCCATCTGGGTTGTTGGAGTTGTGTTGGCAGGAGAAAAAAAAATTCTTTGAATATTCTAAGCGTATAACAACATCGGGGATCAAACCCTGGCCACCTGCCTGGAAGGTCAGAGTGTTAATCACTCGACCAATCCACCCAAAAAGGATAAAATTACTTTTCGGTTAAACTGGTAACAGTGATTTATATGATTACTGGAGGGAATAGAACTGTTGAGTATATTAATTGCAAACTCTCATTTACAATATTTTTTCGTTTAAACAACTTATGCTAAGTTATATTTTGATGAACAGATGTATTTGACAGAATCATAGTCAAAATACTGTCAGGTTATATTATTGATCAAACAGTTGCCAGTCTGTACATGTGTATAGGCATTATGATGATGCATACATGATGTTGTTGTGTACACCTCCTACACAAGGCGTGCTTCAGTCAAACAGCTGATACACAAACATCAGGTACGACCTACAATATTATACAATGCAAATTTTAATTAAAATACACTTCATGTTCCAGAGGTACCACAGGAAAGAGTTGGTCTCTCGCAAACAAATATAGATCAGATGTATTTTATCAAATCTAAAACATGGAAGGGAATTAAGCACTTAATTATATATTGTGATTTATATACAAAAACGGTACTTAAGTACAAATTATGACCGAGGATGTTTAGGCCATCATTATGATACACATCATCGTTAATTGTGATAATGATGTATCATTAATGTGCTTGCTAGACTGACTAAAAAATAGCAATAAAGATTTCTAAAAGGTGGTAACTTATATTTAGGAAGAAATGGAAAACATTGGAAAACAAAGGTGGTAGCTTATATTTAGGAAGAAATGGAAAACATTGGAAAACAACAACATAAACCACAACTTCTTCAAACATGCTAGTGTGATTCTTTTATCTATACAATGTCCTTATAATTGACAAAATAGGATACAAATAGACTGAAATAGTAAGTCTACAGCATTCATGCCTAATAGAGTGATCAAGCTGATGTAATTGGAAGGTTAAAATATTGTATCTACGGGTAAATAAAAATTTAAAGCACAAGGGGGAATTTCGAAGAACAGGGAAATTTTCTTCTGTAATGGAGATCTAGACTACCCATAAAAGGAAGTGAATCAAGTCTAGATTGACCCATGTACGTGTTTTTTTTCTAACATTATTTGCTGAATCTATTTCTCAAATAAAAAATAAATTTAATTAATTTTACATTGTAATATGATGCATAATATAATATTCAAATGTAAATAAGCTTTCATAAACAAAAGATTTTTAGTATTCACTATGGTGTTACGACAATAAATATTTTTTGATAAGATAAGGGAATTTCCAAATGACGTACTGCACACAATAAAATTTTCCCAAACACACACCACACCTACCCACCAACACCATTCCCAAAATAGTAAGACAAAAAGCACTGGATGTTTACATAAAAATTGCTATGAATATTGTATTAATGTAAATATTAATACAATCTCAATTCTGGGAGAATAAATTAATGTTCTGAAAGTTTGAGTTATTTAACGTTCAAAAGTTAATGTCTGCTACTTTTGTTTTCGTTTGGCAATAAACCACCATGAGATAAACTTATAAAAGATTATACACGCATGTAAATATTTAGATTTGTGATAGAGTTTGAATATATATATATATTATATTACTTACAAATTCGAATTCAGTAGGTTATAGTCAACACCAAAAATAATAAAGTTGAGTAGTGAGGCGTAACGCTAACTTCCTGTTTTCTGACTGGATCGACAGGTATATGTTGTATTATGTCTGGAGCCAGCTGTCAATTTCCACCTGTGGCCACTCGTCAATCTATCTTCCTTGAGTACACAGCTATACAAGCTTGTGGCTTCTTGGTATAGAGTTAGTTAGGAATGCAAGATTTTACACCTTTACTCATGGGAAGTCTGAAAGATAAAGACATACAATTTTAAAAGTACAGGGTAGCAATTCTATACATTACAGCAAGTACACAAAATATACAATTTATAACAAAAAACAATTATATGCAAACTTATATCTATACTTACCATCTAAAATTTATCTACATACTATATATGACTCATTTCAAAGGTGTTCAATATTATATGTTAAAAAAAACTTTTGTCTTCGTTTTTAAGTTCACTAGAAAAATACTTTTCAAGTTAATGTTTAATTTGCATCCATTTAAATTATGATGTCAAACTTAATTGCCAACATTTTTCACTAGGATACCATTCTTAATGGTAACATTACGAGACATATGTCTGTATGTCCAGGGGTTGTAGGATAGGAAATTCCACCTAAGGGGTTTTGCACCAATTTGAAAATCCAGAGGAAAAAATGTGATTTTTACCAAAAGCAAAATTTATCAGTTATCTTTATGCTTTGATCTGAAATATATATTCAAAGTCAAAGTTCAAATTGCATTGACATTACCAATATCTGAGTTCACCAAATGTTAAAATATGGATGCAGGGAAACTTAACCTTTAGCATCTAAAAACGCTTGCACTAATTATAAAAATATTGATAATACTGTACCTGTATTCCATCCATTTTGTATTATTTGTTATACACACTGTACTGATAAACCGCTTAGTTAAAGAAAGACTGAATCCAAATCCGTATCTATATAATGTCTGTGACTCAAAATTCTCATGTCAGACTTTTCATATTCTTTTCGGGATCTATTATACATTATAATTATATTAGTCACCAAGGCAATGCTTTGATCGTATTCCAGTCCTGAGGTATAATGTCAACAATCACTTCTTTATGTACACTCATTTAATTGGTGACCCAATTTCTTATTTGTAATTAGAGGTTATTTCAACTTTGAAAAGAATTTGACAATGAAAAGGCTTAAATCACAGCAAAAGGAAAAGAAGCCATGTCCATTGAGTTGAGTTTAAATTTGGCAGGTTTAATAGAGTATTCACCGAGATCAAAAGTATGCATGGCCTTTAATTTTTATCTGAGAAAGCCAGAGATGATAAAGAAACCCAGTATGTATTTCTTTGAATACTAAATAGGAATTCCTTGGTTAATTGAAATATTTGGCACAACTTCAGATGATTCACAAAACAAAGCTTTGAGCTATGGTAATTGCATGTAGTTTCCCTAGATTAGTATGATACATTAATGTGTTGATATTTTGAAGGAAGCTGTACATAGTGTCTTAAGGCATACTTTATACATGTACTTTGAACTGTGACCTTAATATATACAACATATTGGAATCTGGTCTCTATGTTGCTGATTGGGCAGTTGCTGTAATTACATGTACACCAGTACATTAAAAGGGTGACCTAACTGACCCAAACAATTTTAGATGTATTAGTGTAGTAAGTTGTTTGGGAAAATTATTCACTTCTGTTTTAAACAAAAGGCTTTTAAAATGGTCAGAAACATATGATGTAATAACTGATGCTCAATTTGGGTTTAGACCTGGTCTTAGTACAGTAGATGCTATATTTTGTTTACATTCTATTATATCCAAATCATTTATTAATAAGAAAAGATTGTATTGCTGCTTTGTCGATTTTCGTAACAAGTTGGATTATTACAAGGTGAAATGTTTTTCTCTGTATATAAATGATTTTGAATCATATTTTATACAAAATTGCAAGGATAGTTATGAGTTTGAGAAACTTAGTTTATATCTGATGCTATATGCTGATGATCTAGTATTATTCTCCGAGACTGTAGGTCCCCCAAGATATGCTTGATAATTTAGAAAATTATTGTTCTGAATGGAATTTAACTGTAAATGTTAAAAAAAAATTGTAGTTTTTAGAAAAGGTGGAAGATTACATAATGATGAACAAGAGTACCGGGGGACAGAACAATATACGCCCGTCGAATGCCATATAGTGTTAAATACTTTCTTACATTGAAAGAAGATCTGCATCATTCAAAGAGTGGTAAGCTGACATGCTATAACAAGAGGTCCAATGGGCCTGAATCGCTCACCTGGTATTAATCTCACACTTGTAATCTTAAAGGTGGACTAATATACAGCTACAGGCAAAATATCTATGTTCGATCCATTTGAATCTATTAAATGATTTAAACATATGATGCCTGTGACCTTGCAAGTTTATAGCCTTCCGTTCCGGCATATTTCTGGCTAACTATCATTACCCTGGACCTTTTAATAATTCAGAACAAGTAATTTAAAGATTTAAACATATTTGATCCCTGTGACCTTGAATATGAGCAAAGGTCATTCATTTTAACAAACTTGGGAGCCCTTCATCCCAGCATGTTAATGGCCAAACATCATCATCCAAGGCCTTTTGGTTATTTAGAAGAAGCTGTTCAAAAGTTTTTAAACATATTTGACCCCTGTGACCTTGAATATAGATGAAGGTAATTCATTTGAATAAACTTGGTAGCCCTTCATCCCAGCATGTTACTGATGGCCAAATGCCATTAGCCTATGCCTCTTGGATATTCAGGAGAAGTTATTTAAAGGTTTTAAACATATTTGACCCCTGTGACCTTAAAAATAGGTGAAGGTCGTTTGTTTGAACAAACTTGGTAGCCCTTCATCTGAGCATGATACTGGTCAAATATCATTGTTCTAGGCCTCTTGGGTATTCAGGAGAAGTTGTGTAAAGGTTTTAAACATATTTGACCCATGTGGCCTTGAAAATGGGTGAAGGTCATTTATTTGAACAAACTCTGTAGCCCTCTATTACAGCATGCTACTGGTCAAATAGCATCATCCTAGGCCTCTTGGTTATTGAGAAGAAGTTGTTTAAAGGTTTTAAACATATTTGACCCCTGTGACCTTGAATATAGGTAAAGGTCATTCATTTTAACAAAACTTAGTAGCCCTTTATCCTAGCATGTTACTGCCTAAATATCATTATCCTAGGCCTCT
>NW_018407049.1:71018-106136 GCF_002113885.1 Mizuhopecten yessoensis | reverse complement strand
CCAAGTTTCAAAGAGATCTGTTAAAAATGTAGGAGGAGATTGCCGGACAAAAATCAAATACTGAAATAAACAAAGGGCAATAACTTTTGCAAAAACTGCGAATCAAAATTCTTTTCAAGGAAACAAAACAACATAACATGACTATTTAGCCTACTAAGTTTCAAAGAAATCTGTCAAAAATTGTTGGAGAAGATCTCCAGACAAAAAATCAAATACTGAAATGAACAAAGGGCAATTACTTTTGGAAAAAAATTCAAATCAAAATTCTTATAAGGGAGACACAACTTCATATCATTATTATAATGTATACCAAGTTTCAAAGAGATCCGTTAAAAATGAAGGAAAAGATTGCCGGACAAACAAAAGTTTACGCCGGACGGACAACGCCATACCATAATACTCCCGTCAAATTTGACGGGCGTATAAAAATAGTATTACATGTAGGAAGTAAAGTTGAATGTGTGGATCAATTTCCTTACCTAGGTGTTATTTGAAATTACAACAATAAATTCACTTCTATCAAAATACAATTAGCTAGCCAAGGACGAAAAGCTATGTTTGCATTATTTTCAAAGTGTTCATCATTAAACTTAAATGTAAAAACTATGCTCCACCATTTCGATACATATGTAAGCAGTATCCTTTTCTATGCAAGTGAAATTTGGTGTATGCACAAAGCTCCAGAGATAGAACATGTACATTTACATTTTTGTAAGAAATTACTAAAAGTAAAAAAAATCGGCCAATAACAACATAGTATATCTTGAATTGGGACGGTTACCTCTAGTTTGGATTAGAAAAATTAGAATGATAAAATATTGGTTAAAAGATATTGAAATCTGAATGTTTGATCAATGCATACAATTCCAAATCAGGGCCACAGTGGAAAACTCTCCAAAATGTTTATTAATAATAATAATAATATACAGCATTTATATAGCGCCCTATATAATTTGTAAAATTACTCTAAGGCGCTTTACAACATATGGATAATAGTAATGGTTATAATTGTGAAAACAAACAACAAAGGCTTGCAATCACTTTCATATATTTAACAAGCAATGCGGCACATAATTGAACACATAAAAGGGTGGTATTTACACGACGTCTTTGCAAAGATTCTAAAATGCAGACGTGAAGAGGTGAGTTTTTATGTCCCTCTTGAACTTGGCCAGGGTATTTGACTTCCTAATAGCAGATGGTAAGCTATTCCACAACGTAGCCGAAACCCTCCCAAAGCATCTGTTTCCGTAGGTCACAGTACAAGATTTTGGGACACACAACAATGATTCTGACTCCGACCGCAGTGATCTTGACGGCTGATACAGGGTAACAAGTTCCTATAGGTACTGAGGAGCTGTTCCATTCAGTGCCTTGTATGTGTATACGAGAATTTTGTACTGCGACCTGTGTCGTACAGGTAACCAGTGCAACAAATAAAGCGCAGGTTTGATGTGCTCTCTCTTTCGAGTAGGAGTAACTAGCCGTGCTGCAGTGTTCTGAACCCTCTGCAGACGACTAGTTAGTTTGTCAGATATACCACAGAGCAGGGCGTTACCATAATCCAACCGAGAGGTAACAAGTGAATGCACCAAAATCTTGCATGCATCTGCAGTTAGAAACTGCCGAATACAGCCGATGTTCCTGATCTGGTAGTAACAGGATTTGGCAATAGCGTTCACTTGTTTCTCCATGTTCAGAGAACTGTCAAAGTATACCCCTAGGTTTTTAACAGCTGGAACAGTCTCAATAGTTCTGGCACCAACCTTGAGCTGGAGAGCCATTGTTTGCTGACACTTTGGGGAAAAGACGATTAGTTCCGTCTTTTCCTGATTAAGTTTAAGCATGTTGGCGTTCATCCAGATACTGATATCTGTCAGACAAGCTTCCAGACTTTCTGAGACTGTATTCCAACTGTCCTGTGGTTTTATGACCATGTAAATTTGTGTGTCATCAGCATAGCAATGATAGCGAAGGCTATGGCGACGACAAATCTCTCCAATCGGTTTGGAGTACATACAATATTTTCGTGGTCCTAACACCGACCCTTGAGGAACCCCGAAATCTAGTACTTTGTCATGTGAGGTGGCAGATCCGATGGCAACACACTGTCATCGTTCACTCAGGTATGACTGTATCCAGCATAGTGCGGTATCAGTCACTCCATAAGAGTATTCCAGACGTTTATAAAGTATGACATGGTCGATGACGTCAAATGCAGCTGACAAGTCCAGCATGACAAGCACCGCTCTGCACTTGTTATCCAATGCAGAAGCTATATCACTATGTACACATAGGAGAGCTGTCTCAGTAGAGTGTCCCATACGGTAGGCCGATTGCATGTTGTCATGGACTGTTTGCATGGAGATGAACCTCTAAAAGGCGGGACACAACCTTCTCCATGATCTTATACAGAAAAGGCAGATATGAAACTGGGCGATAGTTCTTCAAGTCCTCCTTGTCCATTCCAGGCTTCTTTAACCATGGTCTAACATGTGCCTTCTTGAAACACAATGGAACCTTTGACTCAGCCAATGATTTGTTCATGATTGAGGTAATCAAAGGAAGCAGTGCTTCAAGACATTGCTTTAATAGGTCTGTAGGCAGTGGATCAAGCTCACAAGACTTTGATTGTGAGGTCATGATGATATTGCGCAACTCGTCCTGGGTTGCGTTATACCAAACCAACGTATAATAAATTATGATTTTTAACCAATTTTCCATTACTTGCACATGTATATGAGATGAGGTATTGGCAAGGTGGCAGAGGACCAGTAGTAAGAGATTGATAAAGCAGCTAGATCATGTAAAAACTTCAAGCTACATGTATTGATTGTATGAATCAATTGTATGAGTTCATTTCAGGTAGTAACTTATAGTCCCATTTTTTTCAAATTTAATTAAAAATATTTATAATTAGCTTATCATATCCAACTGACTGATATTTCAGTAATAACACATTTGTTTATTTTATCCAGTCAAACAGGAAAGCTCATAATTTTTCTTTGTCAAATTAAGTTCAAACAATATTGCCAAAAAAGGGGACAGGTAGAAAATACAGATATATACTATTGCTTTCGTAAGAAATCTGGTCTTGAGCACATCGAGCAATGTTACGTTACAAAAGCCAAATATGTACATATCAGAAGAGTGGTTGAATGTCTGTAAACATCTTTTTATGTTGAGTCCAGAGATCACAGAGGAAATTTACTGCACTAAATGAGATCTCGTATATTGCTGAATAATAATAGTGAATATGGGATTTAATGAAAAAGGTTAAAACTAAAGCAGTTAATTAATAAGAGCATACTTTATTTTGAAGCTCTTGTTCCTGCTCTGGAAACTCATATGTTACCAAATGAATACTTTCTATGCAATTGTAAATGCATTACAGATCTTTTGAAAATCATTAGGTGCTTAACTATAAGTGGAGGAAGTAAAAAAAGATTTTAACATGTAGTACTAAGAAATAATAAATATTGACATAATAGAATCTTGAGAAATACTTTTTCATACTTGCCAACCCTCCCTATTTAGGAGGGAGACTCCTGATTTTGGACCCTTAAATTTAGCATTTAGCATTTTCAACCAGTGAATTTGCTAAACTAATCCTATATTCTAATATCTAATTGTTTCATCTGAAAGAACAACTTAAAAATATATTTTTTAAAGGGTTATTTTGTCTCGAAGGGGTATATATACACAAATTTTATTTAGGTTTTAATTTTAACGTTCAGAATCTCCCCCATCGAAATTTCAAAAAGTTGGCAAGTATGCAGGTTTTTAAGACAAAAAGTCATGCTTTGTTTGGAGGTAATTTGATGTCATAACAATTGATGACGTCACTGCTTTATCTGGGGTGCAGTGATTAATTAGCAGTATAATCTATTGATAATGATAGGTTGGACCATTTAAAAACCTATTATCTTTCAAGGCAGTTCCTACACAAAACTTTTTTGTTTGCAGCCAGTTCCTGGAGACCACTCCACTTAGACCTCGAACCTGCAACCTAGTGAGTTTATTCAGTAACATTATTTCCTTCATTTTTTTTTTTGCATTTATCTAGAATCGGTCTGGAAGCCAAAACAGACATATATTTTGTTTGGCCTAATAAATAAAACTCAAAATTTTGGATATCACTTTTTATATAATTTTTTTACGTATCTCAATCTGTTGTTATATGAAAAAATGTTAGTTGAACAGTTTTTGTTTTCAACATTCTTCATTACATTTGTTATAAAATTTGATTTTAAACATATACCAAGAAAACACCCAAAATAAAGTGGCTGTATAGGTGAGGTTCATGCAACCATAGCATACAAAGTAATCTTGAAATAAGAGACAGACTCTAGAAAATAAGGACATTCCCATTATATGGTCATAAGGCAAACTCGCAACTTTAAAGTGAATAATAAAATTGTACACCGACTGCAATCTGTCGCACACAAAAAAAATCCAATCATGTATATACATTGTATGTCTTTTTTTTTTTTATCAAAGGATACTACTAAGTTGAACCATGATCTCTGCAGCAGTCCAGAGACGTATAAACTATGTAGTTATATATATATACGTCTCTGAAACAGTCTTATTTTAGGAGCCCAATTAATGACATCAGACTGACGGTAGCCCGAGTACTAGGGGCGAACAGCGCAGACCAACGAAAACATCGAACAATGAAATTGTCAAAACTGCAAATGTTATCATTACAGCAACCGATATTAACGTTGTGCAGGATATCATTGTTCGCGAAATCTTTTGCATGACTTCGTTGAATCATGACTCACAGTTACTCTTACTGTCAGTCGCTCTGTAGCCTATCAAAATAAAATATGAGGTAGAGGTTGCGGTGCCGGTATCATGCACAGAAGCTATCTTTGATTCTTGTAAGATTCGTCTGTTTTCTAACATTTTGACCCCATTCATAGCTTACCAGTTCATCTTCCACTTGTATAAGATCCAATATATATTAAAAAAGTAAATATTCGGCTATCACACCTTATTCGACGACCATGACATTAGTTACAAACGTCTGGGCGAGACCGATCTCCATATTTTCAATGTCGTAACATTCCGGTAAATCCCGGCGAACTCTACTAATATTTTGACAGATTTCGGATTGTATTAACATCAATTGGCTATCCATAAAGATATGCGATTCAAATAATCATAGCCGACCGCAAAAACAGAGATCCCTACAGTACTGTACAGTACCTTTTAATTTTCGTAACCGAGTTTAGACGGTCAAGGTCGAATAAGCGTACGACGGAAAACGTGGTTCACAAGGAAGGTCAAAATCGGAAGGTCGGATGATGGTAAGGTTGGTCATGTTCTGTTTCAGCGTTGTAAAATTATAGGATACAGCGTTACATAATTCACAAGAAATGTGACCTCAAAACTTCATTCAGTTTTTGCACCACATTTCGGATTTGTACGTATTCACCGGCTGAACTCTGTACATACCTGCATACTTGACTAAGATTACAGATGCAAAGTTGCAAACGTTTGTAACATGTTTTAATGGTAATGATTAGGGTGACCGTTATACTGAGTAAGTTCAGATTGGGGATCATTCGTTGTGTGAGACACTCTACCTAGTTTGAGGGAACATTCCTGTTTTAGTTTTCAACTTTCGAGGTTATAAGAGCTGCTCTACCGAGTCTACACTACATACTAACATAGTCAACTGGAACACAGGGACACGGTTCAATTTATCAATTTATAATCGGAGGCCTCCTTGTTTATAAACCATAACAGTTACATGTATGGTAAACTAAGGCTACATTCGCGCATACGGTTGAAACGGTTGAACCTGTAAAGAAAACGACAGGTACATGGACCGAGGCTGACCTCAGGAAAATTTGGTATGTGTAGATTGAGGGGTCCAGACGTACCTGACCAAAACTAAAATGCTGACTATTGCCAATTTGCGTTATTTCTTTCTTAAACAATGTCAAGTCACATGTAATTTTTAAGATACGTTATGTAATTTAGTGGACGCATGAGAGAAGGGCATAATATTCTTGGTACATTGTTTTTTATTCTCCGAAACTGTGGATTTTTAGCTCTGCTTATAGAACGGTTCAAGTGTGTTCGTTTATCGTGGAAAATTTCTGCGCCACACGTACCGTTTCAACCGGGATACGCGAATGTTGCCAAGGACACCTCAGAAATAAATTGATAAATTGAACCGTGCCCATTTGTCTGGAATGTAATCACAAACTGCTTTCTCGCAGGTCTATCTATCTATATTAAATATATGAGTTGTCCTGAAAAAGCCCACATGTTCGTGCAAAACCCGTAGACTTACAATAAAGAAACCAACCTATCCTGAGCTTGTTGCGATTGAATATTGCCTTTAGTTTCCCGTTCCTCAATCGCCCTGCATACCCCTGGGTATCCAAGCAAGGGATACCGGAACCTTCAGAACCTAGATCAGAAGTACGGCGTTGGCTCTACACCCCGATGTTTTTTTAGGTTTTTTTTAGTACCGTTGGAAAGATGGATAACTTTTCTTTTAAAAACCTCCTATATGCACGTAAAATGTATTATCCTTATGCGAACATGATCTCTGTTTCATTCAAAAACACGTGCCATTTCAGAGTTTCATTTTTTTTCGCAATTTTTTAATTGTTTTGTATATTTTGATACAAAAACAGGGTTAACACAATTAACCACTAACAGTATCTCTTAGTATAGCACTTGTGAACATTTTGAAAATAATGCGTACTCGATTCTACTCATCTGTAAATATTCAACAAAAGACATTTTTGTATGCTGTAATATCCAATACTTAACTTTTGCTACACCAAGTTGTTTACTGGTGTAACTGTTCAATTTATGTGACCCTGACCTAACAGTACCCAGGGCTAAAACAGTAGAAATAAAGCCAAACTAATTTTTGACAATTTTGATAGTCAAGAAAATAAGCTTTGAAAGTAATAGATCCGACATGGGATTTATTGTTTTTTTTATACATAAAATGTCATTGTAACATAATTATTATTCTGTTGTAGAGATATCCATTGAACAATGCCATCGCTATCATCAGACTTGAATATTTTATTTTTTCCATATTTTTCAGGCAAGATAAGCTCATTAACAAGGGAGGTTACTCAGCCCTATCTATAAGGGAGATTTCTCTGCCTCAACATGGCTGCTCTAAAGAGATCTCTAACAAGCACCCAGCGGGCCCTTTCTCGCTCTGGCGTTCCGTTTCTTCAGATCCAGGTAAGTTGTTTGGTCAATGATAAGATCTGTGTTCACGTACAGTAGATGCCATTTCCATCAAATTGAGACATAAAAATGTTAGTTATGATATACAAGCTCCCTCTTGCGGTAGTAGCTAGCTAATAAACTAAAGGAAGATCATATTAATCTGGTTCTACGACTTTCAAAGCAGAGATTTTTTGATACAGCTATTGTAGATATGCTTTTTTTCAGCTAGAAAATTTATGTAAAATGAATCATTTCCATATTAAAATGAGGAGGTTTTTGACGGAAACATTCTCTTTGATATCAAGTGGATTGAACAGGAGCATTGTTTTAGATTTATTTCATGTTTGTAGGGTTGAATATTGCAGCCAAAATTGTAATAACATTGACAGATTTATGTACTTTTTATATCCTGATATAGTCAAATTAGCATTTAAAAAATGACATTTTACTTTAAAGGGAAAAGGTTCTCCTAGGACATTCCCAAAGATATCAGAAGGGTATCTGAAGACATTTGCTGTAGTGGTGGTGGTTTTGGGACTGTCCACTTCCACCTTCTGCAGCAGGAAACTGTCAAGTGAGAAGAAGGACTGTAATCCATTTAAACGGCTATTCTCAGCAGCATCACAACCATCAGAAACAAAGGATGCAAAAGACCATCATGTTTCAGTTGGGGTAAAGGATTTAAAATGAAAACAAGTGGTCAAGTACAGTGCTTGGTCAAAGATTTCAAACTGCATGCAGGACAACAAGTAAACATAATAGTTATATAGACCTTCCCGCTGCTTTCTGAACTAGGTTAAATAATGTGTTGAGGTAACATTTCTGTTTTAACTTTGGTTTTTATAATAAATTAAAACATCAATGTTATTAAAATTGGCTGACTTAACAGTTCTCTGAAAAAAACATTGACAGTGCTTGATTGCACATATATGCATGTAACCAATAAGAAAATCTTCATTTATAAATCAGCACTTCAATTTAAACTGCCTAAAATAAGAAGATCATCTGATGAAATCTTCTGACTTACCTTCTTACGAAGTGTTTGTAGAAAGGCCCTGGTGTTAAACCCCATTGTGTTTGTGAAATTTTAAGCACATGTTTTTTCGTTACCTTTGCGGGTTTCTTTTTTTGCATTGAGAGAAAAAAAGGATCTTCATTATTCAAACTCTCAGCATTTCGTCGTAGCAAGATACTGGAACCGTAAAATGTGCCCTGAACCTGCAACTATAAACCTGTATAGACCTGGACCTGTATTCATGAAACCGTTGCTAATGCTCTAGCACAGATTCTGTGCTCCGACCAATTTTCTTGTAACTCTCATAAGTTCTGTCAAATGATAAAAAAGTCAGATGTAAATGATGGCTTTAAGTCATTTCAATTGTTTTCAAAATCATTGACAAAATACTTTTTTATTAATTTAAAACCAGAATAAGAAATAAGGCTTGAGCACAAAATTCATGCTTGAGCATGAGAACAGTTTCATGAATACGGACCCTGAGAACAAGAAGTAGAAACCTGTATAAACTAGAAAACATTAAGCATCAGAGTTTTCTGTCAGACTTGAATGTTGAGGAACAGAGAAGCATACCAGTTTGTATATTTATTTTACCTTATCATTATGAGACCTGCATGGTGTAATGTGTGAAGTATGGCTGAATTAATTGACAAATGGACTGATTACTGTATAAATGAATATTTGTAGAGTTATCATGGAGAAGTTAAGAATTTGTAATAAAGGAGGGTGGTTAATGTGTGTGGGCAGAGGTTAAAGAATGAATGGCAAGTATAAATGGGTTTTTACCTGTATAGAATAAGATGTTTTCCTTGAGTTGATATCTATTTTATTTATTATTTTATCCAATATCCCTGTCGCTTATGTATATAAATATAATTGAACTATTGGTAAATGCTCTGTGATACATTGTAACTCTATAAAATGAAGTGTGTCATATATGTATGTACCATTTAGAAATGAATTGTGTGTGCATGATTTGGTAGAGGTGTGGTGAAATGACATGTCTATTGTAAGTATAATGAAGATATCTTATATGTTTGGAAACAAATAGCCGATTCTTAAAATTGTGTTATTTATGTGTGTTTCTGTTGTCCATGATGTATTTGCATCAAAATGTAATATAGTAACTCAAAACCGCTGAACATGTAAGCTGTATTAAATACTATGTTCAACATGTCCTAATATTACCAGATTACATTTGACATTTTTTAATTAATGCTGCACACTACAGAATTTATTATTTGGTATCATTGTATTTGATACTACTCTATAATGACTGGGAAGCAGGCCAAGCCTCTGTAATCCCAACTTTGTAAGCCCTCTGATAATCACTAAATGTTAACCATAAATCAATTGCCTATCTTGAAAAGTAATATATAAATTACCATATTTATCCTGCAAAAAGACCAGGAGGTCAGTACATAATCTCTTGACTCGGATTAGATGGCAGGTTTATTACAGGGCAATGAAGTAGGATTTGTTGGCATTACAGTGAACTGCAATATAGGGGTGGGCTTACTGCACGACATGTGTATGTATAAATATGGTAATGCTTTGAACAAGGATTTCAATCTGTGATAGGAACAAATAACAAGGACAGTTGTAAATAATTGATTTCTTCACATGGGATGAATAGATATATTAGCCAAGTAACTGATTTTACGTTATTTGTACTAAAGCTTTTTCAAGGGAGTATAGATATCTGAAATACAAGCAACACAAGATTAATATAATATAATTTTTATTGTATTTCTATCCTACTTCATTTCATTTTTATTGTTTTTATGAGTACTATCGGGTCTGCTAAACCCTTTGTGTGTAGTAGATATTGGCAGACATCTTGATACTTTGTGCTATAGACAGGCAATAATGAGGTCTGCGAATTGTACACCTGGTACCTTATACTTTTAACTACAAAGTTGATGTAGTTATCATCAATTACAATAAGTTTTTGTATCATATATGTATTAATAATGTGTTACTTTGACAGTTTTGTGCATTCTATTGTTGAATAAAATTTTAAACACGATGTCAAAATATTGTTTTTTGTTTGTAAACAAGATTAAATATCCACCCCTTGAAATATCCCTTGAAAAAATGTGAGAAAAAAAACTGAAGTTGAGAGTCCCATGGATATAATTTACTGTCTTCGGTAGCATTAATATAAAGATCAATTATATTTGTACAATTCTACATTTTGAAATTATCAAATAAGCTAACCCATATGCCTATTAATAACATTGTCATATACCTGTAATTGATTAAGGGATGGCCTAATACATAATTTATCAACATATAGCAGATGATTTATGTAGTTTATTTTCAAATTATTAGCAAATTATCTCCCCTTCGTTGGAATATTTAACATGCATCCTTACAAAAGATGGTGTGCGTTGTGTGCTTGAATAAGATCACTGACAGCTTCATATCATGATCTAATACAAAAAGTTAAGTGATACTGTCTCCTAAAAGTATTATACAGCGTTAGCTGTTAAACCAAAAAGATGTCTTGATGGCAACTTTTACCAATGTCTCGTGAGTATGTGTGTACCTAATTAGGTCTCTCGTGAGTGTGTGTGTACCTAATTAGGTCTCTCGTGAGTGTGTGTGTACCTAATTAGGTCTCGCGTGAGTGTGTGTGTACCTAATTAGACCTCTCGTGAGTGTGTGTGTACCTAATTAGGTCTCTCGTGAGTGTGTGTGTACCTAATTAGGTCACTAAGAACACCTCAATGACTAACAAATGCTTAATTTCAGTACATATTTTGTCTTATGACATTACTTGTAGCTCACTTACCATTAGGTGCCTGTGGATCTAGACAGTGTGGTGGAGAGTATATCTTCGTCTTCACACCATTAACCTTTTACTTGAAATGAATGTTATGAACTGTAGGACATGTGTCATGATTTTGGCCAGTAGCTACTGGGATGGGGTGCTCTAATACCCTTTTCCACAAATAGTCAAATGACATCGACCTTGACCGTCTTACAAGGTAACACATTTCATTGTTAAAATATTTGGATTTGACCATTAATATTATATTTTTTACGGTTGTGTCAAGTTTAAAGGAGGTGAGCGTTTGACTATTCTTACTGGATGTAAGTCTTTTCTAATGTCAATAGAACTGTTTTTGAATCCTACACTTGTATTACAAACATTTTAAAAAGCCACCAACTTTTAACTTGTCTTTGAATGTGTTCATTTTTAAATGCAAGTGTCGTATGACGGTGTTTTTTTGTTAATTTTTGACTTCGAATATGGTTTTTGTCTCGAAATGGGTTCGTTTGGCCTTGTAAAAGGCCGACAATGTGTGTTTGGTAGACGTCATATTGGCCTTGTTTACCTGTTACCATATAGATGGCCATGAGTAAACGTTATGATAACCCAAAAATACATTTTGTTGCAACTTTCCTTAAGTTTTCCAACATCAGCCTATGATGAAGACCACCAATACGTTTGTATTGTTCTATCCATCCCAATGTCCGGCCTTTCACGATGAAGACTGGTTTCTATTTGGCCATCCTCCACAGCGACTCGTTTGGAACTCCATCTGGCCATGCAGTGTATTTTTCGCAGTTTTAGAGAATACCTGTAGTTTCTTCTCGAGGTTCCTAACATACTTCCAGTAGCTGTCCGAGACATACAACAACAGTTCGTGAATTGGTGTTGAAGTACATGTACTCTAACTCTCCGGTCGAATTCAAAACCTCAGATAACTGTTCAAAGGCACTTACCTCCAACAGGCGACTCAGGTAGGTGCAAAACCATGTCACCGTTTTAATATACTTGTCGTCCCTGAAAAAGATCGTTCTGCAGGTGCGAGTGCTGTATCAATATCAGGATAAAATATGAAGCGATTAAATATGTAAATATAATGGAGGAAGAAAAGTTTGTCTGCAAAGTCGATGTCTACCCATTGCTTTAAATGAGTTCCTCTTGAGGAGGCTCTCCTCGTTACTCCAGGGTTACGATCACTTTTGCTCTCTGTACCTCTGGAATTAGCCCGAGTTTCCTCTGGTCCCGACACTAGACTTAGACATTTTGACAGATATCATAGCAATATTGAAGGCTCAGTGTGCACCACCTTGTGTCGGGTGTCGTTCCTCTGCAATCTTCAAAGGTCAGGTATCATCCTAGCAATAGGTCAGGATATTTTTTTTATCCGAGACCAATGGAATAGCTAGGCACACCCCCAGATATAAAAAACAACAACATTAAACATTGTGAATAAGTATGTAAAATTTGTGACATAAGTTGTTTTGTATAGTTGCATTACATATAGAGGTATTGTGAGTGGATACTTTCCATATTTGTATTCTGTATGCAATCCAGTGACTTTAGAAAGTGAACAAATACACATCATCGTCGATACTCCAGGAGTTACGCTCACTTTCGCTCTATGCACCCCTGGAATATGTCATAGCAAAATTGAAGGCACGAAGATATCTGTTTGATTGGTCTCAGGTAATAAAAACTGACCAATCGTTAGGCTGATACATGTCCTTTGAAGATTACAGAGAAGCGACACCCGACTTCAAAGCGAATAAGTTTTACCGTTACGCGACCGCGATATTATTTTGATATACATCAAAGGGTCAAACTAGCATTCTCGTCTCATCCACAAGGCGATGCACACCGAACCTTCAATTTTGCTATGACATATTCCAGGGGTGCATAGAGCGAAAGTGAGCGTAACCCCTGGATATCGAGGATGATGATAAATATACACACCAATTTTAAGAATCTTGCAAAAGGTGAACCTGTCCATTCAGGTCTCACAAATACGAGTAATGTATCATTGAACCACTGTCAGCATTGTATTAGCTTCGTTCCTGACTTTTATCGGTCGGGTGATGCATTTGTACGTAGAAGGCACGGTAGTCTAGTGGTAGGACGCCGGGCTCGTGACCGAAGGGTTGCTGTTTGGCTCACGGCACGGCACTGTGTTTTATCTTTGAGCAAGATACTTTTAAATCTTGTTTAAGACTTGTTCCAGTCTACTCAGCTGTATGAGCACGTGGTTGGGCAGAACTAGAATTGTTGAATGCTAGCTGTGAGCGCCGAAATGACTGCACTGTTTTGAGCAAGCTACTTTACTCCGCTTGTTCCAGTCTACTCAGCTGTAAATGAGTACGTGGTTGGGCAGAGCTACAAATGTTGAATGCTGTTACTCCCCAGGGAGTTGAGAAAGATATTGGCTGGTTGCAAAGGCCCTATAACCACGGATAGTAATTTGTAAACCGCTTTGAGACGACCTTCAAACTAGGTTGTGATAATACGAACCTCGCATTATTATTATTATTGTTATTAATATTATTACTGATTATGGTTTGCATGTGACTCTGTGACAGTGTTAACGCATTTAAGTTATGCATATTTTCCTTGAAATTGATCCTTATTCATGTCCCCGTCATCTAGCCTAAGGATGTTATTTTTAAATGGAAAATTAGAAGACACATAAACTACGCCAATCTTCCTACTAACTTCAGGTACCCCTTGCCCACCCGCTAACATACCTTTGTTGTCATACCTGGATAGTGGATACAGGTAGAAAGGTGTGCCCTGGGCCTCCTGCTGTCAGCACTCGATATGAGATGCTACCAGTCTGTGTTTCCCTTTTAAAGGCACTGTCTGAAAATTCTAGAATATTGTTTATGACTGAAAACATCTACATAAAATTATCTCCAGCATAATCTGATTGCTCAGAACTCCTATCAATTCTCGCTCTCGCCTATGGTGGCTGCTACAGTCGTTGAACTTATGACGTCACAGTTAATAGGGTCCAATTAACCGCGAGTTACGATTATGCTTAATATAATAAGTACTAGAACGAGTCAATATTTTATTTTGGTATTGGACTGACCAGAGACGTTTATATTACATGTATGTTATAATAAATACGTTTCTGGACTGACCGATTTTTATGCGGTTTTCGACATATTTGTTTTTGGATCATATGGTATGTTAATATATTAGTTTCTATCAGTCATCTGTGTTAGAATTATGATGCATGCTACATTACACAATATACCTATGCTCTGTGTTAGAACAAGGGACACCTTACAGTTTGTACCTATGCCATCTGACATATTACTATACATGTCCAAATCAACTCTGCTTAATGAACATATCTAATATTCCAGAATTACAAAAAGTGATTCATACATTGTCATGTAGATAGAAATATATAATAATACTATTACTATTCAATAGGTTTGTTACTCTGATACTATTTGAACACGAAATACATAGCACTTAAGGGCGCATGTATCTCATAATCATTATAATCAGTCAGTTTGAAAATTTGACTATTTTTTATTGATAGTGTAAAACAAGAGTCTTGATTTTATTAGTTAGTTTATTTGGGTTAAGTGTCTTAGTTCTCACACGTGTGTAATGTATGTGTGTAATGGAGTTGGTATGTATGCGTCTGACATTCTGCTACCAGTACCACTACAGTGGCGGATCCAGAGACCTATCTGGGGAGGGGTTTCCAAATTTCCTGGGGGGGTTTCCATGTAGGGAAAAATTGAGGAAAATGGTGAAAATACATTATTTTTAAAGAAAATTCTCAGGGTGGGGGGATTTCCTGAGGCCCAAAAAACCCCTCTGGATCCGCCACTGCACTAGCCCTCCTCCACTACTGGGTCGCGGATTCGAGGCCTATGTGGCCTGGGGCGGTCGCCAGGTACTTGCCGTAGGTAGGTGGTTTTCCCCGGGAACTCCAGCTTTCCTCCACCACCAAAACCTAACACGTCCTTAAATCTTACAACAGGTGTAAACCATAAGAGTGGGGCTATATCTACAGGGTCATCAACCAACAAAGAGCAACGATGGTAATCTTGCAAAGAATTGTAATTTTAGAAACAAACAACTACACATGTTTGAAAAAATATAAGGTCACTTACAGAAAACGTGAAGATTTAGAAATGGGTTTTTACATGCCACTACTAATAAGAATTAAAACAGGTGAAATATTCGAATAAAATCTTTTTCACCTTGCAATTTCATTAGGTAGTAAATAAACAGTGTGTTTCCTTTCCAGAATGTCCCGTCATCACAATGTCGCATAATGTCCATTTGAAGACATTATTCGACTGCATATAATATTTGATACGGTTACTGACATATTTATATATCAATGAGTAATATAGTCAACAGAAATAATTTTGTTAGAAAAACATATTTCAGAAACAATCCACATACACTGCATTACTGGAATGATGATGTCCTATTTACACAAACACGACGTCACTTTCGTCAATATTTCTTTTCTTATTAGCCTGTGCAAGTGGCGCCACCTTCTTGGCGTTCGACGGCATATTTGAAGATAACAAAGGTACATGTGACTCGGTGGGTACTGAGGAACCCTCACATTTGAATGCTGAGCGTTGGGACACATTGCTCGCGCTGCTCCCGTCACAACTTCTTGTATTTGTTGTTAAATTGTAAGTCTTTTCTACATTTTTGTTTGACGGAGAACGCGTAAAAACACGTTTCAAAGTGGCAATTATCGTTGATTTGGTTTTCCCGTCATTTTGTGTTTTATCGCCGATCTGATCAATGCCGATGTTCAGATCTGATGTGGGACAAATCCGATTAGGCCTTTGTTGCACCTGTCTTGCCATGACGTCACTTCCAGGTGAAAGATCATTATACTTTGATCGATTAAAGTTTTTATCAGATGTCGATGTCGAAGAATATGCTGAAGATTTCGTTAAATTTCCTCCTGGCTCCTGGGACTGCTCATTTTTATATAGATTCAAGGGAAACGGATTGATATTAAGTACTTTTGAGCTACATGACGGTGATTCACGACCAAGATGAATAGCAGACGACACTAAACCTGGATCGTTTGAGGAAGACAAATAACTCCGATAGTTTGATATTCGGGACTCGTTGGATATTATAGATGCCATTGAAACATTTGAATTGCGTTTGTCTACAGCGAACGATGATCTCCTGTCGCAATCCAATGATATTACACTAGACGACGTCGAAATACCTGAAGACTTCCTAGGGTATTCGACGGAGCTCCAGGAAGAAGAGGTTGAAATGGTTTTGTTTTCTCGGGGAGGGTCATTTAAAATTTTAGTATTACTTTTTGTTTGAGGTTTGTATGAAAGCGAGGCAATGACCTGAGTTAGAAATGACGTCATAGATGCACACCTGTAATGTTTGATTGTACTGATGCCACGTAAAATGCGCGGGAAGCTCACTCCCTCCTGTGTGACGACCGGTATGATCCTCCTTCTACGTGCGTCTGTAAGAAATCACGAAACAACATTTATCGCGAGTAAGTAAACAGATAGATATGAAAACAATATAGCAGCACTTAGGCGAATATCAATTTATTTAATAGGTAGTAGAGCAGCAACAACTTAAGTTTAATAATCCGAGGATTTATCACTTCCGGAAAATGGCAAGGGAATTAGTTTGCAGGGGGTGTTTTAGCTTTCTGACTAACCGATAGTTGATAAAGGCCCAACACCATATACAGCAAAATAAAGTAGAGGTTTAATAACACATTCTATTGTCCTAAATAGGCAGGTGAAGGATAAGTGTCTAAAAGGCCCTTTTTGGGGGCCCCGGTATTTGGTGTTAAACAAGGAGGTGCACTTTAGTCATTGTACTCCAAAACACAAGAAAAAGTGGGGGGTTTTTAAGTGAAAAGGAATTATGGGATAAGTATGACACTTTTACAAGTTATTTATCATCATTCACCTAATATCTATACCAAGTTGCATGTTTATCCCAAAATGCCTTTTATGTACAATCGGCCCTTATTATTGGAAATAGGCAGAACAAATGATAAAACAATGAAATGGGTTAACTGTACCGATTAAAACCCGATACTTTCCTTGAGGCTAGGAGACTTAAAATTACCAGCAAATCAAACTTCATATGTTTAATTAATCATTTTACAGTAGTTGTGTTGGCAATTGCCATTTTTTATTTGTACAGTAAGTTCACTTTGATAGGTAAGAAAACAAATCAGGACCTGGACATCACTTCAGTCACAGGTGTTGAGCAAATATTATATGATATATATAATATACAATATTAACTTTTAATATCTTATACTTATAGCATATGAAGGGTGCCCAGAATCTTTTAAATCACTTACGATTGAGAGATATTTGAAATTGCAAAGTTTGAGATGTGTCCGGAAGCCATAACTCAGTATAAAACAAAAGGATAGTGTGTAATGAATATACATTTTATGAAGGTGTACTCAAATGAGTAAAGTTGTAAATTTTCGTTATATGTAAACAATCTTTGAGTGACGATTGAATTTCTGTCATTTTTCATTGTTTTATATATACCTGTTTAATTTTAAAATGTTTCCAAAACAGAAATGGTATTATTTTTGTTGTTTTAACTCATTTTGATAACAAAGTATATTTGTGATTTACCCTACCCCTTTCGGTGCCCCCAAAAAACTCACTTACGGTCAAACTTTTACCTTAGTTTTTGCACTTGTAATACAATAGGAAATTTTTGAACAAATCAAGGTGGTGAAAATCCGAATATACCGGGGCCCAAACAAGACCTTATAGACACTCGTCCTTTTAATTGGAGTATTCAAAGTTTTGATAGCTAGGCGTCATTGGAAGCATTTATATAAACTTGAAGTCAAGGAACCTTCCGAGGCCCCTTATCACGTATCTGATCTCATTAATTAGTATTTCTCCTGTAAAATATGTTCTAGTGCGCCTAGAAAGCTTATTAGATATACTTAAGAAACCAAACGTGATCAACTTACCGGGATCGAGTGTCTTGGCGAATTGTGTAGCGAAGGAACAGGCAGGCGAGTTCGTGTAGTGATTAGACAGCAAAACCACCAGTCGGCCATCACATCTATAATGTAATCAATCTAAACTTTACCACAACTGTACAGTTGTGTCCGTGTGTTCCTGTCAATGTTATACGTGTACTACTGTGTAAAAGAGGGTCTTGCTATGATACATTTCTATCGTAACTCTATATATTATAGGTACGGTTTCATGCGTCGTGTACACAAATTTAGTTAATTTAAACAAACATTTAGGTTGTAAACATTTCTATCACATTATCAGCTGGATAAAGGAATAATGATAGGTAATCCGAATGTTATCACTATAATGTCCGTATAACGTCACTTTGTTTGAGAGAATAGGATGATTTAAGCCCGCAGAGCTGAGTGTTAGCCCTTTCTTACACATAAAACTTTATAAGATTCTTTCCAACTGATAATACAGTCGTCCTTTATGTTGAAATAGATAGACATGTATGTGAAACGGATAGAAATTTAACAATGTACTGAAAATGAATTGCTCAAACTAACACCACTGTAACTCTTTATGTTAAAATAGACATTTGTTGAATATACTGAGAAATAATATCCATGAAAATCCATAAAAAAAACCAACACGTGATCTTTTTGTATACTTGTTTTGTTAGCAGGTCAACTATCCTTTTAGCCCAGACATCACACCCTAAGACCTAGCCCAAACATCAAACTAAGCATAACAGAATTTACCCTTTTGTTTTTACTACGTCTGACATCTGTAATATCCATGACTTGAAAACATTCGCCATTTGCAGAAATTGGCCTTTGTTACGGTACTTTTTGAAAGATAGTTTGCCCTAGGGATACACATTTTTATTTCAGTAGCAATATTTTGGATATTACGAATTATATGGTGTGTAGTAATATGGCATCAATAATTTAGTTTTCTGCATGATCAATTTTACTTTCACTCACAAAAGAAAGAAAAAACCTGCAAAGTTGGCCAGCAGGCCGAGCTTTCTGGGAGTCAGTCATATGACCTACGATTGCATTTCAGACAACGTAAACACAGGAGGGGCAAACCAATGTCTTAGAACAGAAGAGATACTTCGGGCTTCGTTGTATCAAATTCCGTTGTCTTTGTGATTGAAATTATTAACTAATATAGATACCAACTAGACCTAAGTGATTACAGCGAACGTTAGACATGGCCACGCTTTTGATGACTTTCTGGTTCCCTCTAATGTTAATGAAACCAATGCTGCCTTTAGCTTTAGCGATAAAATAAAACAGTATTTGAAATTACTGCAAATGACTTTATATTCATTTTAGCTCGACAAGAGGGTTATCAAGCGCTTATTGGTGTGTGCTTTGTCATAATTGCGGTAACGTGAAGGACTTTGTTACCTGTCCTCAATGACTTCCGCTGTGGCCTCAAATTCATACGCCCCTCCCACTAGATGGTCTTGTGGGATAAAGAGCTTAATGGTTTTCGATAGCTCCCGGACAATGTCACGTGCAAGGCCAAGGTCATCGTCAGCACAACAGACACACGCCGAATACATCTGGATTTCCCCAGCATTAACTTTTAACAAAACCATGATATGGATATCAATAAAAGATAAACATTTATACAAAGCATATTCTACATTTAGCATCAGTTGGTGTGCAGATAAGAAAATAATCAATTTTGTTTCAACAAGGTGTTGTAAGTAAATCGGGTTGAAGTAACTTACCATCGTCGATAGTTAGGAAGTCAGTGGATGAGGTCACGTCATCCGAGGAGGATTCAGTTGATGGAACGTTGCCGTTAAAACTCACCGCTGTGCCTGTAATATGTATACAACAAAAGTGTTATATTATTATTACGATATAATATTATATAAAAATGACATTCAATAGTAGGTAACAGTGAATATTCTCAACCCGAGAAAACCATTGTCACCCGAGGCGAAGCCGAGGGTGACAATTGGTTTTTGAGGGTTGACAATATTCACTGTCACCAGCTAATGAATGTCATATCTATTTTGTTACACCAAAAGTATTTGATGCTCAGAAACAGCAGCAAACCTCGATAATGACATCTTGTTTGTTGATAGTCTGCTGTTGACAATCGCTTTCGCAACGGCGCTTGATAAAATTGGCTGTTGTCTTCAAACGTTCTTGTGACCATCACGGTGGGGAAACGAAGCGGCGAACGCACCTTTTTCGCGTAGTGATATTTTTCACTGTCTCATAGCAATATCACCCGAAACTCTTAAAACCAATGTATTTCCGGAGGGTGACAGAGATTTTTGTTTAATTTTCTCCCAACCAATCAAATAGCTAGAAATTCACTTGAGGTGTAACAAATATAGTTAGTAAAGTGTAGAAGAAAAGAGTATAGCATCTATAAATACAAGGTATTTTTGGATACAGTAAGACAAAAACAATAAGCCAATGAACAACATGGCATCGCAGAGGAATATACAAATTCTCATGAGCATTTAATGATCAACATTGACCTTGACCGTTGACTATCAACCATGAAAAGCAATTAAAAAAAACAAGCACTTTCAGCAAAAAGACATTTCATGAATGCGTCATCAGACCACGGGAGTTGTTCGATAAGAGGTCTATTCGGCCTAAAATCATTTTACGGAAACCGATAATCTATTTTAGCAATACAATGTAGTGACCTTTACACTGACTTTCGGACCTAACGTGGAAGCATAAGCAAACAACTAGGCAGTTCAACAATGTATCCTTAAGTCTGAGCGTGGTCGGCCCACGGCACTCAAGTTATTGCGGGAAAAAAATCGTCTTAAAGAACAGTGACCTTGATCTCAATTTATGAGAATTAAAACGTAATCCCAAGCAGAACTTTGGTGATTAAGCATGAAGTTTGAGTAGATATGTGAAAACTGGCGTTGGACCGAGGAACTGTAATAAAATATATCCCCTTCATTCTTCGTAAGTAAATGGAATGAAAATTGTAATTACATATTTTACGGAGCAACAGGGGCATACGTTAGTTATACTGAGTATAAAATAATGCATATAGGTCAACTCATAGTATAGCGACAATGTGACATTGTTAAACCAAAATTATACAGACCTTAAAATAAACATAGGGTATAAAATATTTTGATATTTCTTAATATGTTTGACGTTAAAATATGAAAATGTTCAAGCTTTTATGTCGAGCTATGCGGAGCTATAAAATATATACAAATCATGTGATATCTGTAAGGTACATAAACATACACAGGTGCGACATTAACTACGGCTAATAGATGTGCTTTGTACCGTCTACCGTCTTCTAACGAAGGTTGATAATAATATGAAAATACAGGTGTGTGTTTACTTTAGTAACATATACATTTAGGCTGTCTTTGGAGTTTCGAACGAACACAGGTCTTTTTCTCATGGAGAAAAATGTTTTAACAGTACTAACATAGCCGAAACCATCTGACTGTGGTGAACACTTCAGCTTACTCTTAATCCAATATCTCCTATAAGCGTTTGATCAGCGGTTGTTATCGATGATTACACTATACTTTAATGATAGACTTGATCTGACAGACCGACAAATGGAGACACCGCCTCGTTTTTGCGGTTTGTTTCAATGGGTTCCCCACGACACCTTCTCATCATATTGTATACATGTATGCATTTAATTTTGATGTAGTTTATGAACGGTTGTTTTTTTGCCGCGTCACGAGCTAGACGCTCATAAGTTTACTTACACGAGGACTCGCGTGTACGTGACCGTTTTGCCCACTTGTTAGCGTCTGTCACTAAAAAGAAACGAAAAGTACGCACATGTCAATCTCTTATATTAAATCAAGCAAACTGTTTTAAATAATTGATGAGTCACATATAACTTTACAAACAACAATTGACAAGTGTAATATTTTAACTGAATGACACTGACATATAGGGAACGTCTGTTTTCTACAATACAAGTAAAAACTGTGCCATCCCTTTCGGTTGTCTGTGCCCTTATTGTACTCTTTTAAAAGGCTTTTGTGCCCTAAAAATATGTTTATAGAAATCAACATATTAGAATACTTGATACTTACATAATTTTTGCCAGATCTCTGTCAGACAGTCGAATCTCTCGATCTGCAGGAGATATCCAACGAGATTTCCCAGGGTTCCGTTTTGTCGGTACCGCCACATGTCCAAAAGTTCGCTAGTTTTGCTGGATTTAGACTCGAAGTATCGAATGGTTGGATAATCGAACCCAGCAAGTTCTGCCAATCCAGACGCATCGGTTGCGAAACCGTCATTGTTCACTGTACAAGATGGAGGATCGAGGTAGATAGCGAGAAGTTGGCGCGTTGATGCCCCAAGCGCACGCAACGATACGGCAGAAACGTTATCCGGAAGATGGTACCCGTCAACCATTTCCGGCTTCGATATTGTCAAGATCTTGTTGACCGAAATAATCTGCAACGAGAAATAAGGATCATATATATAAGATGACGTGAACACCTTAATACATACATGGGCTGTTTTGTTTAGTTGAACGTCAGACAGCCATTTAGCCGAACGGTGGTTCCTGTTTTGAAATAACAAATTTTATATATACATGTACTTGCATCCGGATTTGGAAATTAACGTATGTTTTAGCGACGTACTCTATAAGTAAAATTCCATATCCTGATTTAGAGCTAGAATTCATGGAAACAGAAACAATCTCACACCAGCACCCAAGTGATTAGACTGTGTAGACAATTTTCATTGGGTTTTGATTAAGACTAATGTCATGTTGGGTACCCGGACACTTAGGTCCCGGAACGGTCAATTGACACATGAACAACTATGAATGTCGAGAGAAATTATAAGTACAGGAGTTCGAAAAATAATAACTAGAATGCAATCACTGTATCTGGTGTTAAAGTACCCGGCGTGACTCTATAGTTATACCCATCTTCGCTAGCCAAGTGTTCGCTTCGTATCTGGGCTAGCGAAGATGATTTATACCATACATTCACAAACAAAACCACTTTATATGTCACATAGAACACATGTACCATTTTTTCGTCACGAACTATAATGAAGTTCTGTTCATTTTTACAGAAAATATCACTTCAATATTCTATATCACAGACCTTTACAATTTTCTACGTCACAACTCATCAAGCCTATGTCACACGTCACGTTTTATTGTATAAAGATAATGAGACAGTTGATGTTAAACCTGTGTGTAATTACCCCTATATATAAAGGTTATACCAAAATATGCACACAAAAACCGGACATACTTAAAGGAATATTACGGCGAAGTATATATTCTAATAATCGCCGATACATTTTCTTTAAAATGTATAGTCCAATCCTTTGGCCTGTCTAACCATTATTTTGTACGGTAGTTTTTTAATTTTATTTATTTGTTTAATTATTTTTCATTTTTGAAGTTTTTCAAGACAACAGTTGATTACTCATAACACATGATTTGACATTTTTTTAACATTTCAAAATTAGTAGAACATATGAGATACCAATTCAGAATTAAAATTATTTTCAGATACCTCATAAGTCTATAATAGCGTCAAGGTCAAGTGGTTATCCCGTATATAAAGGGTATATCCAAAACCATCCAGAGGATATATCGCGCTCATGGCATAGCAACAGCCATGAAGCCCCACAAGACGCTTCGCAATATCCTAGTACACCATAAGGATAAAAAAACCTAAAGCAAGCGTCGCAGAATGCGTATACAAAAACTGCGACGCGTCGTATATTGGAGAGACTGGAAGGCGATTTGGGGTCCGCCTTGGTGAACACCGGAAAGATACAGAAATCCAAGAAGGTAGGAAGTTCACCAGATCTGAAAGAAAACAGTCGGATTCCCAGATAAATAGATCGGCAATCACAGACCATGCCACACGGAAAAAACATGCGATTGACTGGGATAACTCCAAAGTTTTGGACAGAGAGAGCAATCTGTTCAAGCGACAGATAAAGGAAGCCATCTGGATACGCCGCAGTGGGCAAGTTCTAAATCGAGACGAGGGGGTTCAAAGACTCTCGCACATCTATGACTAAGTGTTAACAAAGCGTAGCTAAATTGAGTCATTTCGGTACATATATAACAACTATTGTACATACGTTTCCAGCGTAGCCGAAATCGACATCGATTTTATGGACAACTCGTACACATTTTACACCTTTGTGTGCATATGCTTCATTGGTAATTTGTCTGATGAAGGTGACAGTGTATATATATCATACTATTCATCGAAACGTCACATAGAAAATGTGATTGGTTGCGTAAAAAGAACGTCTCATAATCTAAATATAGCACATTTCATCGTAAACAAAATGGCTTGCCGTGGGAAGTAAATGGTCAAACAATAGCGCAAGGAAGCATTATTGCAGATCATAAGGGAAGTATTCAAAGGAAAAATTAACCGTCCTAGCAGTTAGTACGGTCAGAGACATATAAATTACCACCGACTTAGATCTAATCCCGTAATATCACGTGATATCTTCCGGGTGGCCGATATGATGTTGAATAAAGCTGAAGTGGAATCGACTCTAGTATGTTTGTCTAAGTTGGAACAAAGATGAACTTATTTTGTCATGTAAAGGAGATCACAAGGTTTCAACGAGGACTTAGAATCCTTGGTTTCATAGTGCGCTATGAAGTTGCCCAACTACATCCTTCTCTTTTTGGGCCTATTCGCAAACTTGGCTTCTCGGTCAGATCACACGTGTTTACTGCCTCGTCACCTGCCGTTGTCGGCGCTAGTAACAGGGAATTCCCGTACAAATCGAGTGGTCATACTGGAGATTTGGAACGCACTATGAATATAGGGATAGCAATAAAACATAATTGGAAGTGCAGAGAACACATATAGTACATTTAATAACTGGAATATCGTTTTAACGGTTTGTCCCTTTCAAAATGAATATTCAAACAATATCTTTAATATTTCAATCTACTTTCTACTTAAGGTTCCATACTCTAGAAGGAATACAAAAGAAAGGCAAAAACACGCAAGTACATGTATTGTGTCCCGTGATTTTCTGACAAGTCATATACAGTAATTATAGTATACAACGCAGCACCTGACAATTACATTACCTCCTGAGTATACGTAGCTACTGATAACTCCGTGTTACATTAATAAGTTAATGACCACCCCTCTTGATTCCACAAATAACTAAGCTACACTAATAAAGTAGAAAAGCAAGATAGGGAGCTGACCTGCCACTCAACGAATCCGTCTGGCTAACGAACGACCGAATTTTTGGTTACTGGTTTACGTCTTTCCACACTGACGGTGGCCTGTGTTTTAGCCCACTCACCAGGCCTTCTCTTGATTCAAAATTTACGAGGCCCGTCCAAGTAACGCTCCAAGGTCTAATTGTTCCTCAGATGTGGATAGACTGTCACTGCGGCCTTGGTCCGTAGCTCCATGTCTGCGCGTGGTCCCCGTTGCCCTTCTTTTGAGTCTTCCACATTGGTTGGTTGGTTGGTTGGTTGAAGGGTTTATCGTCTGCCTTTCACTGACGAAGTCTGTGCTGCGGCCGATGTGAGGGGTAAGTTGCCGCTTACCAGGCCCTTTGAGATTCAAAGTGCCATAGGCCACGCTCGGAGGTCGGACAGCTCTTCAGATGTGGACATGCAGGCTGTAACAAAGGTTGTGGCCCACGGATCGACGTTCTTAGTGTTGACGCGGCTATTTATGCTCTACCCCAACAAAACCCGAAAACATTGAATAACGTTTTTGAAATACCCTACAGTAGCGGAAGTAAATAAACTTTCGGTCTAACGACGCCGGGTGAACTATAACATGAACACAAATACACTGGGTAACGTCTACACATTTATACATTTCCTACCCGTTACACCCCATCCCGCCTTTGAAAAATAGGCTTTTGTTTACCTACCCCGAGTTTCCTCTTGCCCAGACACCAGACCTCGACATTTTGACAGATAGATGTCCCCCGCCAGACATCTATCTGTCAAAATGTTTATGTCTGGTGTCTGGACCAGGGAGAACTCGGGCTACCCTACAACAAAAACAAAAGGCAACATCTGCCTGTACGAGGTATGATTAAAAAATAATGTAAAAACATTTTAGACTACATACAGTAGTGACAATAACTTCTTTCAGACATAAACTTGCAATTCCCTGTGTTGTACAATAATTTTGTTGGACCTACTCAATGTTTTACTTGCGTACGCGATTATTCGCTCCTCCCCATCTTGTACTTGTGAGAGCACTGTCCTAACCCTGTGTTGCTAGCGTCAGTGTCTGAGACACGTCTTCTAAGTATTCTAAGGTTGGGTAAGAATGACTGCTCACAGTGTTCATCCCACCGAAACATTTTGTCTTTTCTTGTCAATAGCTTAAGAGGTTTTGAAATTCTGGCAAAATCTAGAATAAACCTACGATAGTATGCAGCTAAACCAAGAAAGTCTCTGATTTTAGAAATGTCTCATGGGCGTGGCCATTCCATAACAGCCTTGACCTTTTCTGGGTCAGTACTTACGCCAGCTTCTGATACTACGTGACCAAGATAAAGGTCTTCAGTCTGAAATCGACTGTATTTCTTTTAACTTTTTATGAGCCTCTCTTAACACTGAAACTGACTCCAGGCCCGTTTTCGTTTAAACGGTTAAACCGGTCGGACCACAGTTGTTCGTTTATTAAATAAGGTCGGACCTAGTAATCTGATGCTGCTTTCAGACGAGCCTTGACAAAGACTTGCAAGGCCTGCATAATCATTTGCAGGTCCGCCAGGATTTATACCCGAAATGTTCATGTAAAATATGACATCATCCAGACAACCCAGTACTAGGTGCATCATTCTACAATAGATAGCTGGGGGATTACAGAGTCCGAATGGCATTATTTTAAAGTGGTAAAGACCCCGGTGTGTTGAAAAGGCTGTTTGAGTTTTTCTTGACTATCCATTACTCATTGCCAATAGCCACTTGCTAGATCTAATTTTGAGAACCTAGCACCCGGTCAGGTATCCAATGCGTCATATATATGTGGTAGGGGAAACCCATCTTTTTGTGTTTGCGATAAACGATACAGAAGCGTATCTATTTTTTTCTTGGCCATATTCTATAACCTTATTCTTTAACATAGATGTTAACTCTTTTTCTACAGTGTTGTCGTGTTGGAGTTATCCTCTGTGCTGGAATTGTAATAGGACGTAACTGACCTGTATCTATCTTGTGCTTTATTATATATGTGGGACCAAGTTTACCATCTGGACCAGGGAATACATCCTGATGTTCTGTTAATAAAGCTTCTAATTTAAACTTTTCTGTAGATGTTTTAAATTCGTTCGAAACCCGATCTAACACTGGTTGTAAGTGTTTACGTAATGAGTTATCCGCCGTTTCTAATGTCTCCATATCATCTTCCTGATGAACCTCATCTACTGTTTGTATACTCCCTACATGAGTGTTCTGTTGTATCATCAGTAAGCCTTCATTTTCTATGATGTTCACTGGTTCAACTATCCCCATCTCTTCCTTAGACTTCCTTTAATCTCAATTGAAAGCTTTTTAACTTGCACTGTCAGGTTTAAAATCGATCAGGTGTGAGGTGGGTGGAGCTAGTATTCGACCTTGACCTTATTGTTATCGATCGCGACATAACGACAATGGAAGAATATGTTTTAGGAGATGGAAAGTTTGGATATTGTTTAAGGTCTGTACAGTTCCTATCGGTAAAACAAACAGTTAAATTCATATATGGTGATATCTATATGTCTTTAAAAATAAAAAATAATCAAAGATATGAAGGATACATAAAATTTTTGAACTTCTCATGTAATACATTATATTAATATTTAAACATACATTAACATCTGTTCTTTGCCATGGTATTTGTTTGATATCAGCAAGGTCAAAGCTGAATTACTATAGATGAATATCCTTTAGTATTTTCATTGCAAATATTTCAGTGTTAATATATGAGAGCTATGACAGATATGCTGTATAACCAATCAATCAGTCAATTGATATGTGTATTCTCCGGAGGTATGCCCGTTCCTGAAGTACAGGTATACTGAGAAGCTAGATCCTATTGCACCTTAGGCCTATCTAGGGATTGTTCTTCCCATCGGCTCTACCACTAAATCTTCCTTAGCTCGCGGACCATTATACATTTAACCGGTGGATAGTGGTAAAGTGTGGTTACCCATTCCTTACGTACCAGAAGATACATGTTTAGATGAAGGGTTCTGTTCTTTATGTATTTGTACTATTCCTGAAGTTTATTGACTAAACATCCCAAGTTATACTTTGTATGATTTTTACACTTAATCCAAAAGATATTTTTGACAAAGTCAGTGATGTTGGCTACGTTCCATTACCACATCGTATACACGCTGTAATGGCTAACCTCATTAAATGCCTAGAAATCCATCACGATGCACATACTTGACTTGCATCTCCTTTGTCAAAGTCTGAAGCCTTTTGTCCGATTGTCACAACAAACGGACCCGTCTTTGAGATTGCGAAGCGAGGTCCTATGCAGTTGTTTAAATACCTTGACCACGTTAATGTATTTTTAATTTGTGGGCAAGGTTTATCTAACTTCTGTGGCACCTTCAGTTGTTTTTAGACCTTCCATACATTTGTGTTGTGATACACTGTCGGCATGGTTATAATTTGTTCAGGGACAGCTTTACATTGGAGGGAGACTTTAATAATTAAATGTGGACTTCCTCACCGTCTGTTGCTTTCTATAGGCTATTTAAATGATACAGTAAATACTACGTATGAGGTTTTCCCAATTAAAACGGGGGTCATGAAAGGTAATCTTAACAGACGAGTTGGATCTTTGACGTTCGTGCGATGGTAACGACGCCACACAAAGCATAGTCAGCATACTGGTCAATACAATGTACTTAGTTTAAGGCTAGGGTCGTTCAAATGTACTAACATGCATGGATCAACGTAGCCTCTGGTCTCTAGTTTGAGGCTAATCTACGGTGACTTGTAATCAGTGGCAGAATAAAATGGACAAAGAGGAGTACTAGAGGTCCCCGAGGTATGGTGCGACAGACCGATAACGGGGAATCACCTGTTAGTGTTTTTGTTTATTAAGTATGCTTATGTAAATTAGAAACGTGACGTGTTACGCAAGTTTTTTATAGATTCATATATTCATGTTATTAAAAGCTAATAGTTTTAACCGTGAGTGACTTCTAATTAAGTCATTGATGTGTCATATATTCTAACATTTAACTTTAGTTACATACACATACAGGGTGCATATTATGTGTACAGATATAAAAAGGTGATGCAGGGTACATACAGATACACAAATGGTATATAAATGAAACATACGTAGCGCGTATGCAGGATATATACAGGGTACTTACAAGGTTCATACACTGTACATACAAGTGCATAGAGATAACACACAAGTGTGTTACAGGTGTATACCGGGTAAATATACGTATCAGTATACAGTGCAAATACAGGTTATACAGGGTTTATATAGATGTATATAGGTAAACACAGGTGTACACACATGTTACGGGTGTCATACATGGTACATACAGACTCTACTTACTAACATATACAAACATGTTTATACTGGGTATATTTGATGATAACATCTTTTTTTATGGTATATATATATATATATATATGTGTGTGTGTGTAGTACAATCTTGGTACATTCAGGGTCAAACAAAGTACATACAAGGTAAAACAGAAAACATACTGCTTAGACACAGGGTACAAACATGGATATACAGGGTACATACATGCAATGGTTGATAAGCGCTACATGTGTCTGAGAATCCACACCTATAAGGAAAAACCTGAGTGATGTAAGGTAAGATACTGACACATCAACAGCGATACCAGTAAGGCTATATGTACAGGTGCATCGCCATAGAGAAACGTGCATGTTATAAGTTTCAATAACACATATGTCTATAAACCGACTAAAACTATTAACATATATTGCAGATATGCCAAAAACAAATAACATGATAAAACCTACCTTTTCTTGATCATCACCGAATTCGTCGAATCATCAAGCCAGGAAAGCGTTGACGTCGTTTGTAGGTAAGGGGAAATCCTGTGACTCACAAACGTGTATATATACATATAGATATATAATGTAACATGTGTATACATTTCATAACACTTCCGGGAAAGACATTTTGTAACATGGATACCGGACATTCGTAATCTTAGCAGGTCTATAGGTATCTGATTTATAGTTACCCTAGATTTCTACATAAAGGTTAACAAATTATAATGTGTTATTTATGTAAAAACAGCGGGAACAAGTAAAACGGTTTGTTCCAATGAACCATTAATTATAAGAAGTGACCAATTATACTTTTGTGTTGCTTCTTTCTTCGACATACAATCCTAAGTTATTGTTTGATAAATGAAAACTTTGCTCTCAAAGAAGATGAACACGAAGAACCGAGGTGCGTGAACCGATTAAGTAAAAGGTTTCCCGCGGTCATTTAGTATGAATATTTGTCCACGTCATCCTTCTCACCACAGGTAATTTAACGGACCACTCTCCCACCTGTACGGCCCATTGAAACGTAGCATGTATGTTTTATCTTATAAGCGAACATCATTATATTCAATTTATTCTATGAATCACACATACTATGTACCTTACAAGATAGTTTGTTTCGTGTTGACAAAGATGCAAAATTGAAATGTATTGAGCATGTCCAAAATGTCGCATTTGAGTAATAAAAATATTTGATTTGTACAAATTGGATGCAATTTCATCCTTGCTATGATTTTGCAGAGAAAGGCATTTGCTCACACCAAGCACATTCTATCATACCGAAACGAAACAAAAACCAAACCGTACTGCCTATCGGGTTGAAGCGCCATTGATGTCGTCTGCTTTTAAAGTTATTCGGAACTCAAGGAAAATCCGAATACATGTTAAAGATTCGCCATTATGTTCCTTTTGCAATAGAGCATTGGGAAATTGCATGTCTGTCCATTGCCTGTGGAGTAGAGATTTATTGAGAGACAATCAAATGCTTACAGAACAAAAAACAAAACTAGCTATACCATTAAAAGTAGCGATCAAATCTAGGTAAAACAAACATGAAATCATGTCTGTAAATAATAAATCGAAATAAGCAAAATACTCGGAAAAGTAGATGAAGAATCGATGGTTTTAAAAACAGATTTTAACACGCCTTTATATATGTTACGTTCATTGTTAAAAATGTATTTGAGATTAGAAACGATGTTGCATTTAATATTAAAGAAGTAGTATGTAGAATATAATAATTCATAAAGAGTACACATACTATTGATAAATGAATGTGTGAGTGTAAGTAGTTGTAGTGTTCTAAACAATGTACTTTGTAGTCAAGACAATTATATCTATGACATGTTTACTTCGACACAATCTAAGAAATGTAGAGACAATTCATACATCCATTAGATAGAATTGTATGTACATCTATATATGGATATGTGAAGATATGTATGCCTTATCTATATTATATCTATTCACTTTGTTTCCTATTGTATTCTATTCAATATGTAAATCGTTAATATCCGGAAATCAAATTATAGTCTACTGTTCGTGTGATACAAAAGGAAAATAAAATATTTCACAAGGAAAAGAGGATTAACACTATTTCATTGTTTATTCTTTTACATATACCTGTGTTTATAAATTAACCAAATACTATTATTTCCTCATTAAAATGATATAGTTAGGACATTAGAAGTTTTTTAAATCTTGTCGGAGAATTCTGGATGTCGGTGTATTCCCATTACATGCACTGTAATTCAGTTATCTCCCTTTATCCATTGTTAAGGTTTCAATTTGAGTTTTGTACAGGTAAATCCTAAGAGTATCGTATTTGCACATTGTTCACATAACGTGATTAATTATAAATTGTAGTCGTTATAAATATAGTTCGAGTTTTTAGTCGCTCGAAATTGAACGATGTAAATTTGATATTGACTGTATTAACGATAATTCCGCCTCCATGTTGTCCAGCAGTATTTGATTTATTTCTATAGGTAAGAGGTAGATGGTTTTTTATTTATTACATTAGCTTCTATACACACAACTTTCTTAAACCTATTCTCACAGTAAATTAATTTATTTTTAAGACATTTCTTTTGTTAAACCATATCATGGTATCAATAATGAATCAACATGGTCTCTAATCGATTTTTCATTTCCTCTTATACCAAGTCTGATATACATCTACCAAGAAAATATTTGTTTGGTTTTAAGGAAATACTTATTCACACAATAAGATAAAATGTTAACGCCATCAAGCTTTCCCAAGATGATCTGAATATTCCTCCTGATCTAATCGAGTCCGAGTTTCAATACACAACATTACATAAAACATTGCACACTCACCTGTCTTTCTCTTTCGTAATCTTATCTCATTTTTTTTTTATATAATAATGACAGTGTTCCTATTGAATGGAAACACTATCACATTTAACGTCATAACTACTCCATACCAAAGAGAAGGGGCACCGAATACAATTATAAACCAGCTACAGCGACAAAACATCACATACAATGTCAAACGTATTACACATACTAAATCGCAAATGCATCACTGCAATTACCACAGGGGTAACGATTTAGTGACATATTGCGATGTGTATATGGTAACAAATGGTTCCGGCTACTATTGATGGCTACTATCTCCACCGTATGTCACCATCACTGACACAATGGACGATTTTGACAACTGTTCCACGTGATAATTTATCGTTACGGATCAAGTGGACGACATGTTGTCTTAAACTAAAATTAACCGTCGTATATCAAATATCGCTTTGGGATGAATTATTGTAGGAAATGTGTTCAACATCCACAATATATCATGATGTCAATTGCATTTCATCGCTTGGCCATGATCATCTATATCATTAAAAGAGTCATTCATTTCTATTTTGTGTAAGATATTTTCCCATGATGCATTCGAGCTCTCAAAATCATCATTTTACCAGAGAACCCACAGATGTCTCTTCTATCACGTTAACATTTCTAGTATATAACTTTATTTTCTAAATAACAATGAAAATGAGCCGATTTGTTCATTTTCGTAAATGTAATTCCAGATCTCATTGGGAAATATTCGTTTTCCTTGACGACCGATGTATTTATCGTGCTTTGCCTGATTGTTTCTTGTTCACTTCCCCGGTTCTCACTAATTAGAACGTGAAGTAACCTGGTTTTGACTTAGATTGACATAGCGTGTGTCATCAATAATGTAGAGGACGTTTACCCTTATATCGTTACGTATGGCCTTATTCTCCTGGTTCTTTTTCAAATGTCTCAATCAAGATACTATTGATATTTTGCCCTTGTTTACTGGAGTTTGAGATCATAGTAAGGTTTTTGTGAAAATTGCCTATATTTCGTATATAAGATGAGCATTACAAAAATTGCATTCTCTTTGACTTTCAAGAAAAGCATGGCGATATTACAATTACCAAACGATATCTACCAGTCATATTCTAACGGTATGATAAGGTTTTAAACAAATATAGATACTTCGTCATTTGTCACTCTGTCAACTAGGTATGTTTTTACATTTAGGTATAATTGATATAATTACGATCACTCAAACCTAACAAAGAATAAATAGGAGTCGAGATGGGTGATTGACATGTTGCACCTGTTGTGTTGTCTTTTTATTTGTTATTAAGGGTTAAGAAAGGAACACGACTGTCGCATGTGTCATTTCTCCCGACCCTTCGGACACAAATAGTTATATTTTCCAGTTACATTTCCATACCTGCTGTATATTAGACACTCCGTGCCACGGTTGTCATTCTGGTATATAAATCCTAACCCTCTTAGTCGACACTGTCCACTCTGCCTAGGTCGTTAGAGATAAATTAAGCTATCGTATCTCTAAAATACTTTAAATACTCTCTATGCGAATACGTCAATTAAAGAATGTGACTTTTGTTCAGTTGACATTGATGAAGAAAAACATCAATAGAATACCTAGGTGTCAACAGAACAACCATTCGAACTCAACATCGATAAAACTAGGGCAGAACATGCACAAAGGAAATATATATATGGAGACCATAACAAACGTACAAGGATAATACGACCAGGTGTTTCGGAAGGGTAAGCGTCTTTTGCATCGACACATCTAATGTATGAAGCTGAGAGAATAGATGAGAGTATTCCTGTTTGTCTTGCAGTCATGTGAATAATTAACATATTAAACCGTTTATTTCCAGACTGAGGTATTAAGTTCTCACATCTTTATGTCCCAACGTAACCCAATGTCGGGTTTCATGGTTTTGATACTTGCCATCATGCAGCCAGATATTTAACAAGTCTTATAACCCTTGATTGAGCAGTTTAATTTTAAATTGAGGAACACTTTGTCAATCCTCACTCCTGGCCCAGGGGAGGAGTTATCTTGATTATAAATATTTCATTTAGGCTTACATCTGATATTTGTTTTTTAACTGAAATCTCAGACCAACCGGTGAGTGGGAATATTGTTCGAAAAAGTATTTCTTATAGGAACTTTGATGTAAAAATCTTATTTCGATAGTAAAGCTAGTAAAAGCAAAATCATCAATGAGCGAATTTGAAATACGTAGTAGGAAATTCGAAGCACTACATGTATTTAAAGTTGGTTCAGAATGTCTAACAAAGAAAACATTTACTACATCTTGGCAATTGCATTCAATTAGTACCAGTGTCAGTGACACTTCAAGTCAAAAATCATGAACACCCATGCCTAGTACTTTCCGAAAACACGAGAAAAATCTACGAAAAAAGGGGAAAGGTTACTAAGAACCCATTTAGCTACAGCTGAAACTTGTTTTACATTACAGTATTTCATGAGTAGCGGCCACCATTTTAGACTGATAGCCCTCCTACAGGATAACGACCACCATTTTAGACTGATAGCCCTCCTACAGAGTAACGACCACCATTTTAGACTGATAGACCTCCTACAGGATAACGACCACCATTTAAGACTGATAGACCTCCTACAGGATAACGGCCACCATTTAAGACTGATAGCCCTCCTACAGGATAACGACCACCATTTTAGACTGATAGTCCTCCTACAGAGTAAAGACCACCATTTTAGACTGATAACCCTCCTACAGAGTAACGT
>NW_018407049.1:67889-68345 GCF_002113885.1 Mizuhopecten yessoensis | reverse complement strand
CCACCATTTTATACTGATAGCCCTCCTACAGAGTAACGATCACCAATTTAGACTGTTAGCCCTCCTACAGAGTAACGACCACCATTTTAGACTGATAGCCCTCCTACAGAGTAACGATCACCAATTTGGACTGTTAGCCCTCCTCCAGAGTAACGACCACCCCTACAGAGTAACGTCCACCAATTTATAGTGATAGCCCTCCTACAGAGAAACGATCACCATTTCAGACTGATAGCCTTCCTACAGAGAAACGATCACCATTTCAAACTGATAGCCTTCCTACAGAGTAACGGTCACCAATTTAGACTGTTAGCCCTCCTACCGAGTACCGACCACCATTTTAGGCTGATATCCCTCCTACAGAGTAACGGTCACCAATTTAGACTGTTAGCCCTCCTCCAGAGTAACGATCACCATTTTAGACTGATAGCCCTCCTACAGAGTAACGTCCACCAA